>NC_092825.1:72976852-73128073 GCF_039878825.1 Excalfactoria chinensis
TTAACTTTCCTTTACGCTGATGCTCAAGAGATTTGAGCATGAGAATGTGCCTGTATTAACTATGTATGTATGCATGTGTAATAATTGTGCAATTTTTCCTGTAAATCTTTTCTGGACTGGCAACAGCTTCTTAGCTGTACCACCCTTTATTGCTTTTACCTATTTCTATATATTGATCTCTTCATGAATCAAAAAGTTTTGTTAATCTAGTATGTGGACTGTCTCTCTTCCTACACTTGCAGTCAGAGCAAATTTATCCCAGACATGTCTTGTTTCCAAACTGATTAGTCATGCAATTGCCACATTTTAAAATGGAAACATGAATTTCTCCTAAGAAAGTGCAGGAAAGGAATTTTTCCCCAGAGCTCTTATCACTGTCTCAGTCAAAAGGAGAGTGATTTTTTTGCTCTTCTAAGTGCCTTCCTAAGTCCTAGCTCAGATCTAAAGCACGACTGTGTACAAATAGTCAAAACTGTGTCTCATGCCCTAAAAATGGTGCTGCAGGTACATGTAGGTATGTTGATATTTCTGTCTGTCCTTCTTGATCCTTCTTCCTTACTCTATTTTGTTTGTTCTCAGAAGCTTTCCTTTCTGTGCTTATTGCCAAAGTGAGCTTTTTGTTATGCCTCTTCTCTCTTACTTTCTTTAGTTCTGTCCTCTTCCATACGTGATCCCAGAACTTTGCTGTTTATGATATGTTAGTCCTCTATCAGAAACTGCTTCTGTAGCCTCTCAGGGACTTTTCCTCAGAGCAGTCAGATAAATGCAGACAACACAGCAGAGTATTCTAGGGAGGAGCTAAGGAAAATTGGGTCGGTGTCTCTGAGATGAGCCATGCCCAACTAAACTGTTGTGGCATTCTGGCGCTGAGCCAGGATGTGAAAATGACCAAGGAATGCTGGGAGAAAAAGCACCTGTGCATGCCATACTAAGCTTTATCCTATCATAGCCTTGATTAATGGGAAGTGGCAGCTCGCTACATCCCTTGAGGTGCTAGCTCTGCTACTTTCTGTCCTTGCATTAGATTTCCTCAATCAATGAAGCCTATATCTGTGTTTTCTTGATAAGTACTGGTGCCTGGGGGATGATACAGTGACGAGGCCTGTGGCTTAATTTCTGCTGATGGTTTTTGTGAGGTTGTTCTATGGGCAAATAGTGGAAGTGTTTCAGGAGAATCTGTTCTTGTTCAGGCTTTCTCTAGGTTGGTCCTAAGATGGTAATGTTCACTAAGGAAATGTGTTAGTCCTGGTGATGGTGGGCTGCTTTCAGCTTGGCTATTCATTGTTGACTGTTTCCAGTGAACACAGTAGACATCTGCAGAGACTGTAAGATCACAGAAAGTGAATGTGATGCCTTGATCTGCATTAAAAAGGGAATGTAAGGCAAACAAAAACTGAAAACTTTCATAGTATGGAAAAGGGAATCCTGCAGAAATGAATGAGAGCTGGATACTATGGAAGGACGGTCCTAGGCTCAGTGCGAATGCTGGACTAGAAGGAGGTATCTTTTGCATATTTAGTCTGCCAGGGAATTATTTTTCTCTTTCCTTCAGAGTTAATCATTGATGCCTTATAGAGTGACTGGACTGAGGCAGTGCTAGGAAATGCTCTGTGTCATAGGAATGATTATTGGTGCCATCTCTGAGCAGTAAGCTATCATATCTTAGGCAATGGAAAGGGATATAGATGCTCACAAATGTGGTCAGCTGTCTGAATATGGAAGCTTGTAAGTGTGTGACAGCTGTGGTCCCTGACCATGCTGGATATTTTTCAGCTACATGAAGGTCAGTTAGTCTCCACTATAGTCAATCCAGCTATATTGGACAAAACTGCAAATGAAAGATGCAGTTAACTAGAAATTTTAGGTCATAGTCTGTTTTCTGTTCTTTCTTCCCCCATCTTTTAATTAGGAAAATGAGGGAGATGTGAATCTTATTTAATCTCTATAAATCAGCTTAGATTCTAGTACACTAAGTGATTTCAGTTTGCTGGTTATTTTTTTTTCCTTGACATAGGAAGTAGAAATAACTGTGGGTGGCAAAAATGATAATTTGAAAGTGTGGTCCTTGCTCTATATTTTCCATTCCTTCTGGAAATACGAGCATCTAATTACTATTATTCGCTATTATTGGAGTCCCCGTTACAGTGTGACTCTTCCATGACTTATCACTCTATCACAATACACGTGGAGGTTATGCTGTACCCAGAAGACTGCAGACAGAGAAGATGAAATAATACTAAAGACCTAAAGCTCATAGGACTTCATAGATATCATTGACTACTATGTCTGGAATGCGGCTGTATACAGGCCTGAAGTATACATCAGAAATCCCCAATGTACATAGAAAACTCAAAGCAATAGGAACTGAATGCATATGAAAAGGAGGATCAATAAGTGAGATACTCTATCTTTCTGAAGTTATTTGTTAAGACAAATGCATAAATGGCCACTTAGCACCTAATTGAGTTAGAAATAATTACCAATGTACTTTTATTGGAGGTAGAAGCCTGCTTTCTTTTAGTGTAGTAAGTAATTAGCAGGTGGGTTAATTCTTCAGTTTCTGGTGTGGTGTTCCATTTCAGAACACTCCTGAATGTGTCCTAACTTCAAATTAACAGTTGCATACAATGTTCTTCTCTTACACTGTTCTTTTTGATGTATAACACTTTTGATATTCTCAGTCTTTTGGATTCTTCTGCTTATGTTAATCACTTGGACAGTTTTTCTTTTGAATGTA
This sequence comes from Excalfactoria chinensis, assembly GCF_039878825.1. Taxonomy (NCBI): domain Eukaryota; kingdom Metazoa; phylum Chordata; class Aves; order Galliformes; family Phasianidae; genus Excalfactoria; species Excalfactoria chinensis. The sequence goes on from NC_092825.1 coordinate 72,979,590, forward strand.
GAAAGCAGCATTCCTACCTGTCTTCTGAAGTCAAACACTCATTTAGGGTCTATATGAAAGCTTCTCGTTCTCTAGAAATGTGCTTTATTGTGAAATAACTAAATGAATGTCAGCACATGAATGAACTTTCAGCACAGCTAATTAGTTGTAACATCTAAAAATCCTGTGTCTATTTATATAGAAAAGCAATTTTAAAATCATGCGTAAAACTTGCATTAAAATTATAAAAGCTGTGTCCTAATATTTCAGCAAAAGATCCAAGTACTTTCTGCTAGGTAATTCAGCACAGCATCTTTGCTGACCCTAGAATGTGTTATATTGTCATATTCATAATAATTTATTATATTTTTCATTTTCTTTCCTCTGCAATGGATTTCCATCCTTGTTTCAGCTTTTGCCATAGGCATGTTCCTATAAATTTGCAAATTCAACCTGACTAACTTAAGAGGCTTCTATCCATGCCTGGGAAGTTTCCATAACTACAGGAAAAAAAAGTTAAGATTGCCTTTGTGAGTTCTGACTACAATTTGATGCAAAATCAGCCATGGCAGCTTACATTACTTTAAGCAATGAAACTATCTAAAACAGCTTTAAAAGAAAACAAAACATTTTTTTTTTTTCTGGCTGTGCCTGCTGAGGGGAAGTAAATGTGCATTGTTAATGGCTATTTCCAAACAGATAATGCTCTTCTGGTGAGTAAAGAGAAAACAGTTATTTCTGATGGCCAAAGCTGTTCCTGGGCTGACTCTCTTTCATCTGCTGATGAATCAATTTAAGCATCTATTTTACAGAATAAAATAAACTGTGTTAAAATTGCAACTTAAACAGTGCTCAAGTTCAGAGCTGATATTTTCTGTACTGCCATAAAACAGTGAAATCTGCCATAGTTAATCTAAGTAACAAGTTTTCCCAACACCAGCAGCACAAGTTGAATGTAATTAAGATTGCATTGTTTCTGGAATCTGACTTAATGAGTTTTCTGTCTTATTTTTTTTCCCCTTAGCCTGTCCCATTGGTTCCTTTAAAGCATCTGTGGGAGATGACGTTTGCCTTCTTTGCCCTGCTCACAGCCACGCTCCACTACCAGGTTCCACTGAATGTGTGTGTCAGAATCACTACTACCGATCTGCTTCTGACAATTCTGATGCTCCCTGCACTGGTAAGTGTTTGGAAGGTGTATATGAAAGCAGGAAGAAGGGCAGTTAATGAGAGACAGTAAGATGATGAGAGAATAATATGCTAATTTGTTATTACATACTACACTCATTTCATACACAGGATAAACATAGTACACTGAAAGAATTAACCAATATTTTCTTCCTTTTGTAACTGAAAGCAACCATCTTTACTGTGTGGAATTCAAATTACATTTGTGGAAATGATAGATTTTCTCACTGACCTGTCTATCAGTTATAACTTCTCACAGTTATATATATAGACAAAGGAAGGGCTGTCTACCTGGACTTACTTAAGGCCTTTGACATCATCCAAGGCCACATCCGTATCTCTGATTTGGAGTTACATGGATTTGAAAGCTGGACTATTTATTGTGTAAAGAATCAGTCAGATGGTCATAGCCAGAGAGTTGTTATCAACAACTGTGTCCAGATGGAGGCTGGTGATGAGTGGTGTCCCCCAGAGGTCTGTCATGGGATTGACACTATTTAACTTCTTTATCAATGACCTAGATGGTGGAATTGAGTGTACCCTTAGCAAGTTTGCAGGTGACACTAAGCTAACTGGTGTAGTTGACACCACCGAAGGAAGGGATGCTGTCCAAAGCCTGGACAGGCTTGAAAAGTAGATCCATGAGAACCTAATGAGGCTCAGTGACTCCTTACACTTGAGTCAGGGCAATCCAGATACGTGTACGGACTGGAAGAACAACTCCTTGAGAGCAGCCTCACAGAGAAAGACATGGTGGTTCTGGTGGACAAAAAGCTGGACATGAGCCAGCGCTGCACAGTTGCAGCCCAGAAGACCAACAGTATTCTGGACTGCATCAAAAGAGGGGTGGCCAGCAAAGAGTTTTGTGGTTGTTCCCCTCTACTCTGCCCTTGTAAGGCCCCATCTGGAGTACTTCATCCAGGTCTAGGACTCTCAGCATAACAAGGATCTGGAGCTGTTGGAAAGTGTTCATAGAAAGGCTATGAGGATGATCAAAGGGCAGGAGAATCTCTGCTATGAGGAAAGGTAAGGGGGTTGGACTTCCTCAGCTTGGAGAAGAGAACACTCCAGGTAACCTTCATTGCAGCCTTCCAGTACTTGAAAGGAGACTATGAGCAAGAAGGGGAGTGATTTTTTGTGTAGTCTAATAGTGATAAGAGACAGGGAAATGGTTTTAAATTAAAAGAGGGGAAATTTATGTTGGATGTTAGAAAAAAAAATTCTTTTCTCAAGGCGTGGTGAGCCACTGGGACAGGTTGCCCAAAGAAGCTGTGGATGTTTTATTCCTGGAGGTATTCAAGGCCAGACTGGATAGGGCCCTGGACAAACTGATCTAGCAGCTGGCAACCTTGCCTATGGCAGGGGGGATGGAGCTTAATGATCTCTAAAGTTCACCCTAAGATATTCTTTAATTATGAATATTAATAGGTCAAGAAAGTAGATAACCCCCAAAAAGGAATTTGAGTTGTTCATGAGCTCTCAAAAGTCTGGTTTAAATAACACATCAAGGATTACTTATGAATTTTGTTGCAGTGACGGAAGTAATTTGTGTCCCAAAGCAACTTACAGTTGCTGTATGGCTATGAAGTTAAACACACAGAAATTTTGGAATGTGTTTTGTTTTGTTTTCTATAATCTCTTGCTATATGTACTGCACAGACTCTACCTTCAACAACATCAAGCCCTTTTTACTTCACAGGAATTTATTTCCTGAGCAGTTGACTGTTCTTTGCCATTACCTGTGATAAGAATCCTCAGGGAAAACTAGTATGTGATTATACTATTAAGTGCTATATCATAATACAAGTACAAGACAAATACAATACAAATACAATACAAATTCAGAGTGGCAGAGTTAACAAAATTGAATTTCGTTCTTATATTTCTTGACATTCTAATCCTTCATCTTACCTCTAATATATTTTAAACAGTCTTCTGCATGCAGTTTTCCGGCATTTTTTATTTTGTTTATGACACTGGAAGTGAGTCCTCCAGGTACACATATCTACAGGATATGTTCAAATGCTCGAGCATTGAACAAGGTCAATCTACAGACTGAGGGCTCCCACACAAAAACCTCATCCAGCTGTACTAATGAAGAATATAATCTTTTACATTAATCAATAGCAAATAGACAAAAGTCTATCAGCAAGTATCTATGAAACCTATAGGTAGATAATAGAGGAATAGTGAGAACGAGAATTCTTGGTTTTTGTTAAAGTTTCCTGGAAGGATGTGCTCTGTAATTCTTTTTTCCTTTAACCCTCTCTGCTACTGAGCTCAACCACTCTGTCTCTGCCTTTTTTGTCTCCGTGTCCAGGTTTAGCAATTCTGCTTCTTATTTTTACTTTTCTGACAGCTTTGTCTAGCCTTCAGTGTCTTGTCCCATTCTTATCCCCACGCTGTCTTCTCATCCTCTGCTTTTTGTATCTTCACTTTACTGCATTTGACAGGGCAAGTGGTGTGTTGTACTTTAACCCGGCAGGTGGCTGAACACCACACAGTCATTCCCCCCACTTCCCAGTGGGATAGGAAAGAGAATTGAGAAAAACAAAGTAGAACTTGTGGGTTGAGATAAAACCATTTTTCTTTTCTCTGTCTTAGAAAATGAATATGACATATATGTATATACACGTATTTAACGTGTGATGCATGAGCAATTGCTCAGCACCACCCATCCAATGCCCAGATAGCCCCAAGCAGGGGAAGAAAGCTAGATGAACTCCCACCCTCTTCAAAACTCGTTCAGCTTGATGTCATATGGTATAGAATATCCCTTTGGTCAGTTTAAGTCAGCTGTCTTATTTCTTTTCCCTCACAGTTCCTCGAGTTCTTCACTGAGAATGGCCTTGGCTCTGTACAACACTTCTTAGCAGGCAGCTATAAACATCAGCATGTTATCTACATTGTTTTTCTCCTAGAAAATACCAGATGTTGAAGATAGCAATTCCATTCTAGATGAAAATAAGATGATATCCACCCCTTATTCCATACCATCATAGTCATGCTCAGGGGTCACAACTTCTACACATCCTAACAAATCCCATAGTCTATAGGCCGTTAATGTAGGTTGTCCATGGTGTTCGTTTTAGTTCATAACTTTGGGCTTCATCTGTTTTAACAGTCCTCCAGTGAAGGAAGGATGATTCACAGTGTTGGGTTACTGCATGCAGAAACTAATTCTGGTTCCAATGAAGTTTTCTTGCTCTTTAACTTGGGAAATTGGGGAGGTTGGTGGCCCTGTCTGTGGCAGGGGGATTGGAGATTCGTGATCATTGAGGTCCCTGCCAACCTGGGCCATTCTGTGCAATTCTCATTGTATCACTGTTAACAATTTTTACAATGACTGTAATAAATTGGTATGCAGTATTATGTAGTAATTTAACATTATACAATTTAAATTATTGGCTGTTCTCACCCAGCATCAAATCACCTTGAGGTACACAATGGACTTCCCCATCCTTCCACATTATCCGCAGTGTGCACTCAGGTCCTTGAACAAAAGCAATCCCATTAATAGACTTGCCTTTGCCCAAGGCAGGAATAACGCAGGCTGTCTTGCCCCATATGGAAGATGTGTAGATATGTGCACCACTGGCATCTTCTCCCCTTCTGCACTCTGTAGAAGGTTTGACTGAGCAGGACTAGCTCGACTGGCAGATCCCTGAATGTTGCTTTACCAGGTAGTTTTTGCTAAATGTGTGTCCCAGAGTTTGTGTGTTCCAGTGTTGTCAATGTATTGAAGGTGTTCAGGTGTCCTAATTCTGTTCCCTCCCAGCTCCATTGGCCCTTCGCTGTGAATGGCCTTGGCTTTGTACAGTGCTGCTTACTAGGCAACTATAAACATTGGTGTATTTTCAACATTTTTTTTTTCTCCTAGAACCAAAGCATGTCATCATACAAGACACTGAAAAAAACAATTCAGTCCCAGCTGAAACTAAGACATGGTGGAGGCACAGAATGGGCTGTTTCTAATGCTGTCAGAATACTATTCAAGAATCCTGCTATAGAAGGAATAGGGCAAGTGCTCTTCAGCTGTTGCAATGTATGGAACAGGCAAACTAAAATCTGAGAGAATTCAGAGGTATTAGGTGCCAAGGAGAGATCTAGATGTCTCAGTAGAGACAAGTCTTCACTAAGTTTGTGTAAAATTTAGTATTTCAAAGGTTTGGAACTTTTCTAAACACAGGATGTTCTTCTGGGGAAAAATATAAGTCACACCCTTGATACAAGGACACTTCTAGTCAATTTTGTATCCCTAAAGTTTGATCATGTAGCTACTCTTCTTTGTATATAAATGTATGTCTGATATAGCAAAGAACACATTTTTCTTAATCTTATCCAGAGAAACATCTAGAAAAGAGTAAGAATGAGAAGAAAAAGCATCTTAATTTTTAATCTTCTGTTTTTTTCCCTACTTCATTGTCTTATTCCCTCCCCTCCCACTTCCCATTCTTTTATAAGTGTTTTGTCTTTCATACTGTCTTCTAGGCATACCTTCAGCTCCCCGTGACCTCAGCTATGAAATTGTTGGCTCCAGCGTGCTCCTGACCTGGCGCCTCCCCAAGGACTTGGGTGGCCGCAAGGATGTTTTCTTCAATGTCATCTGCAAAGAATGCCCAACGAGGTCAGCAGGGACATGTGTGCGCTGTGGGGACAGTATACAATTTGAACCACGCCAAGTCGGCCTAACAGAAAGTCGTGTTCAAGTCTCCAACCTATTGGCCCGTGTGCAGTACACTTTTGAGATCCAGGCTGTCAATTTGGTGACTGAGTTGAGTTCAGAAGCACCCCAGTACGCTACCATCAACGTTAGCACTAGCCAGTCAGGTAAGAAGCCTCTTGCATCTGAGTCACAAAATTTCTTTGTCTGTCTCTCATTTGATTTGCTTCAATGGAGCAAATATTTTTGTTTTGCCCCTTTTTTTTTTTCTTTTTTTTTTTTTTATCTTGCTCTATCAATTCCTTGATTTGAACTCTTTCTCTTTTCTGATTTCTCTTGAATGGCTTTTTTTTCTTCCCATTTTGCAAAACAACAACAACAACTAAAAAAAACAACAAACAAAAAAAACAACAACTTACTTCAGTTGATGTTCTTGTACATGGTGAGTAGCTGTTAAGGATAAACCGCCCTAAAGTATATATAGCAATGGGACAAGTATCTCTTTGGGTCAGTCAAAGCATCTTGCTTTGTGTGCTGCTAGGGTTTGATAAGAATTTTGTGAGCATCAGCTTGCCACAGCAGCTCTTAGAAAGCATTTCTTATTCTTCTTCATTCTCTTAGCTTTGCCTATTTCCAGTTCTCCATTTTATCATAGAATTATTAGAATCGGAAGGAACCTTTAGAGATCATCTAGTTCAACTCCCCTGCAGTGAACAGGGACATGCATAGCTAAATAGAGTTGCCCAGGGCTTGATCCAGCCTCACCTTGAATGTTTCCAGGGATGGAGACACATCTCTAGGCAATGTGTTCCAGTGCTCCACACTCACTGTAAAAGACTTTTTCCTTATATCCAACCTAAATCTATCCTCTTTGAGTTTGAAACCATTTCCCCTTGTTCTATCACCACAGAGCCTGCTAAAGTGTCTGTTTCCTTCTTTCTTGTAGCTCCCCTTTACATATTGAAAGGCTGCTATCGGGTCACCTCAGAGCCATCTATTCTTCAGGCTGTACAGCCACAGCTCTCAGCCTGTCCTGGTAGGAGAAGTGTTTGATCCCTAATCTTTTTATACTTAATTGATTTACATTCATATGCATACCTAGCATTTTTCACTTCTTCAATTTTAATTTCAAAGTTACTGTTTTTCTACCCTCTATTGTTCCAGTATATCCACTTCGAGTCCCCTCATTTTAGTTCCTACTATATCAACTGCACTTTAATAATTAGTGTTGAGTGTTTTGTGAAATCTATTTACATTTTGCCTTATTGCTTAATAAAGTAAGAAGGTAGAAAATAGAGAAAGACATTAACAATGAAGATATATATAAAAGAATATGGATAGGCACTGTATAACAGTATAACAGCCTATAACAGAAAGAATGTACATAATTATAGTTACTAATCACCTGCATATAATGAATATGAAAATCACAGTTTTTACTGTTATTGGGGAAGCGTTAAACTGAATTTTGACAAAACATCCAGAAGCAGAGTCGCCATTGCTACTTTATTTGAGCTGCACTCCATTATTTACACATCTTATGTTTACTGGTACTTTGCTCTTACCTTTTTATCATTGTTTCGATAAATGATCTTGGAGTGGTATTCTCTTGTCACTAAGGAGTAAATTTTTTTGCCTTTTACATGATAGAGTTGTTAAAATATCTTACATTTTTCACAAGGGTGTTGTGGTCCTTGTAGCTATGGGCTAAACGAGAGAGATGACTAGGAACTAATTACACTTCATGATAATCACTAAAATACAAATGATTTCTGTGGGCAGTCAGAGAAAAAAAAAAAAAAGGTGTTGAAGAGGAAGTCAAATTGATGTATAAAGAAGTTGTATATCCAGAAGAAAGAACAGTGAATTCTGTATTTCTGTGAATATCCTACACGAGGATTGAATTACAGAAGCAGCTGGAGAGAGTATGCATACAAGTTCTGCTGAATGTTAGCAGTAAAAGATTGGGCATATATTGTTCTTTATAAGCATGTATAAGCTGGTACAGAGAGGAACTGTATACAGCTTGTTAGAGAAGGTATGGAGAGGAATAATGTGATAAAGAGGAGCGTGAGGGGGAACGGTTTAAACTGAGCAACATAAAATGTATGTAAACATTTATTTTGTGTAAATGTTAAACTAAAATAAAGCTAATTGGATTTCACACTGTAGCTGCAGAAACCGATGGGGAGAAGAAATCAGGAAGGGAACACACATACAACCTAAGCAACTTCCTACTTTTAGCAAACACAAGAGGTTTAAAAGACTCCTGCTTTCTTTTGAACTACTACCTCAAAGACATTGAGTAGCGGACCATATACAGGGATATCTGGTCCTCATAGGAGTCAGGCTGCAAGCAGGTGATCAGTTTTTGTTTACAGTAAAAGGACTGGATGGATAATTTGGTAATTTCAGGCAAATTCTTTCACTTCTGCTGAATACAGGCAGGTATTCTATTAACATTCTAAAGAATTCTCTTTCTTCCTGCTTCTCCTCAGCCTCCCTCATCTGATGTAATTCAAATGAACAGCTTTCTCCTGCCCAAAATCACCAAATCTGCTCTTCTGCTTTTGACTTTTTTCACCATTCCTATTCTAGGTGTCTCTTAAAGGCATGTAGAGGTGTGTTGGGTTTCTTACACATCTCTCTCCAAAGTGGTCTCTCATGCACTAGTGCAGTGTTCAATGAGAGAAGGCCAGATTCCTGAAATGGTGTCTTTTGAGTGGCTTCAGTTTGTATTCCCATTTTTTTTTCCTTGCTCTTCTGTGACTTTGCTAGGAGAGAGCTTGAAGTGAGCCACCCTCAATTCACAGCAATAGCTCTGCTGTGACAAAGTTCTGCTTCCTTCCATTACGTGGCCCATATCATCCATGTCCCCCTTCCTTCAATCCTCTCAGCAGTTTTTCACATTAGTTTAGCTTACTATTGTTGTTATTATTATTTTAGCAATTATTATTATATGGCAAAGGTGGATATTTCAGATTGTTATGTTCTTAAAAAAATAAGGAGGGGACAGGAAGACATGAACAGCAGAAAAATCTGAACTGGAAAAAGATGAGCTGTCTGAATGAATGGTCATATCATGAATTTGGTTTCCATTGAATTGAAAGTGACCAAAGAAATACCCTTCAGTACTGATAGCTTCTGAATATTCTGCTTATTCATGCATTAGAGTTTTCTGACTTCCTTCATTTGCTGATGCGAAAAATACTCCTCCCCACATTCTGACTCTTTATTAAAGACAGTGATAAAGAATCTCTTCTTAAAACCTTTTATCACTGTATCTTCAGTGTAACTTGATAAAAAAGTGAATATTTCATAAACTCTTCATTGGTGAATTGCATATGCATGAAGCTAAAAAACAAGTGATGATGATGACCTAGTATTCTTTGAGTTTTGCAGAACTCCCATTTGCTTCTCATTGAAAGCTCAGTTCTCCCAAGGGCTTGTTCTCTTTCTTGGTGATTGCATGCCTAACTGTATGGCATCTTAGGGTGATAGAAGAGGAAATACTGTGGTACCCTAGTACGTCTTCTAAAGAAAACTTGGGTCATGTGACTCCTCATTATATTCATGAAGATTAGTTGGTAGCAAGGTATAATGATCCAAGATAAGTTTATGGCTTTTTTTTGTCCACTTCCTAAATCTAGAGAATATAGATGTTTTTTATTTTCTACAAAGGTGTTTTGAATCAGTCTGTTCCTCTTGAGTAACTCTGGAGAAGCAGAACCAAAGAAGAGGTATCCCCCTTTTCTTCGCATTCCTTCATTACCCAGTCCACTTATTTAGATCAGATTTTAGGCTTGCAGACACGTTTCTGGTCTGACCAGATACTACTGTCAAGGACATCTGAATTATAAGAAAAGAGCAGAAACCTGTCAAAAACTAGTAACTCAGAGAATGTAGCATTTTCATGGTACTCTAAATTCAGTCCACTATTGTGTGCTAGCAGGAAATATATTGTCCTTACATGTAGAAGAATTGCAGCCAACATCTAACAAAAAATAGAATCTAAGAGCTGTATTTAACTAGCAGTTAGACTACTTTACATCTTTCATTAGGTGTTACATGTGATACCTGTGCAAGAACTTTTCATACGTTTGCTATTTTATAAATATTTTAACTAATATAAAAACCAGTCTATTTTTGACTTTCTTAAAGATTATCTCTTACCATATGATGTGTTCAGTGAAGCTACAAAGTACTAGACACGTATATATGTGAAAGGAGCTTTGAAACCAGTATTTTGTTACACAAATTGTTAAAGACCAGAATGCATATCCCTTTGCTCTTCATATTGTCTATCCAAGCATGACCCTAGGACAAGGAGATACACTCTGTCAGTGTACTTTCATTTTGCATGTGAAAATTTAAAGTTGGAAGCCCAAACTAATTCTAGCTACAGTGTATATATTTTCATAACTCCTGTGCATGATCAGTTAGATATGGGTTTCTTCATTATCTGTCCCGATTTTCAGTGACTGTATCTCTACTCCCAGCAGAGTAAAATTGTACTTGGATTTCTTCTGGTTATTTTACAAAGTAAAAAGGGAAAGTAAGTGAGAGAGTGACCTATTTCATAACAATATTTCATAACAAATATTCAACTATTGGTCCTTGTTAGCCATTTCACTTTGTAGTCACTCTTTTCTTTTATTCCAGTGCCCTCCACAATCCCTATGATGCATCAGGTGAGTCGTGCTGCCAGTAGCATCACACTATCTTGGCCTCAGCCAGACCAGCCCAATGGGGTTATCCTGGATTACCAGCTACGGTACTTTGACAAGGTGAGAAGAGAGTAATGCAGTGCACATTGCTGTATAGCTATTATGCAGAAGAGAATGGGGAAGTCTTCTGTCTGGAAGATTCACCCTTTGATCAGGTTGGATGAGGCTGAGAAAAATGATCCAATTATGAAGGAAGATCAAACTATAGTAAGCACCAAAGTTCATAATATTTGCTTCATCTAACATGTGACCATCTGCATTTCCCAGTTTGGAACCATCTAGAGGTTATGTTTAAAAGGGAAAAGATGATTGTAGTTAAGGTAAAAAGCTGTAGCTGAAATAACTGAATAAATTTAGCATCAACTGATACAGATATCAGTGGAAGAAGCTCGAGTTTCCAGATGTCTGTATTGGAAACAGACTCACTGCAACTGTCCTGTGTCTCCCTTTATGCCACGATGGACACCTCTAAGAAATTTTGGCAGGAAGAATTCTCTCTTTGTTTTGTTTTGTTTTTTTACTGACGTTCACAGGCAGAAGATGAGGATAATTCATTTACTTTGACTAGTGAAACTAACATGGCCACTGTATTGAACCTGAGTCCAGGCAGGATCTATGTCTTCCAAGTACGAGCTAGAACAGCAGTGGGTTATGGCCCATACAGTGGAAAGATGTATTTCCAGACTTTAATGGGAGGTAAGTGCCATGATATTGTATTCCTATCTGCATATGCCCATCTTTTATTTGTGTGCCACTCTTTTTATTAGTTTATACTCTGGAGAATGCTACGAGACACTGCTACTCAACTTGTGTGCTTGTATATCACAATTTGCATATGCAGATTGTTTTCACTCAGAGAAAATTCATGTTGTCAGAGCATGTTGTTTACACTTCCTTAGTCTTTACTACCTTCACATTTCCCAGTCCTGCTCCTTGATTTCTTATACCTTCCAGCAGGAGCAGAGTATGTCAGTAGAGCATAGCACAATATGCCGTAGTCTGGTCTCCACCTGTCACAGGATATCTTATATCTGAAGGCACTGTTAAAAGTCTTAAGACAAGTGCGACAAAGGACATGTACACAGAACCTTACCTTCTAGCAGTATTACCATCTGCTCATGCAGAGAGTGATGTACTCCATTGTGATGCCCTTTGGTCTTGATCAAAGGTACATGTCTCTACAATCTAAAATAATAGAAGGAAATGGGATCAAAGCCCAGGTTTAGAACCAGCTTCTACTTAAATGGCTAGTCAGATGCTGGTGAATTAGGGAAAGGAAGAATGAACTGGGAGGGAGTACTAGCTATCAAAAATAGGAAGGAAAGCACTGCAGAAGCAGTTGAACGGTTAAAAGGACAACCAAGGCAAGCATTTATTAAACAATCAGGATTAGCCTTGGAGGCAAAAGGCTGATATGGATAGAATTATGGCTGAAATCTAGATGGGCAGATGAGAAACTCTAATTGTACCTGTTTTGTACATTTGCATGTATGGCTCTTCTTTTCCAGGAGAGCACTCGGAGATGGCACAGGACCGACTGCCACTCATTGTGGGTTCAGCACTTGGTGGTCTAGCCTTCTTGGTAATTGCTGCCATTGCCATTCTTGCCATCATCTTCAAGTGGTAAATTCTTTGACTTGTTTATGTGCCAGTGCCTGCACCCTAGTCAGTGAAACTTTCTTACCCCTGCTACATAACGCAATCCCCAGGGAAGCTGTCTGATCTACAGTTATCTGTAGCCAGTTTGCTGAAGGATAAAAGCTGTACATCCCAGATGATTCCATGGAACGCAGATTCATAAAACATAGGTTAAAGAAAACAAATACCACTTTCAATTTTGGAAAGGAAAAAATGGCAGATAAGTCAATGTAGAGATAGTCTGGTACGGTATAAGAGCAGGGCAGAAATCTTAAAAAGAAAGAAAAGTAAGGGTCGCTAGAAGAGCTGTGTAGGAGGAGGGCTGAAGAAAAAGCAGCCATCACCTGCTCCTTCAATGTAAAGGTTTGAACTTAATTCCCGAGACTGTCAGTAATGGATTCATGGATCTTTTCTCCACTTTGCCACTGCACTAAATGAGCTTTTTAACTTTCTTTGTTGAACTGAAGAACTGTATAAATCATTTATCTTCAGAAAGCGGCACTTAGTTTTAGTTTTATTTTTGTTCTCTTCATTTTGTTTTTTATTTGTTTCTTTCATCAGTGTGTATTCACTTCTAATATTTTTATTCTGGGAAGAAAATAATTACCAAGTATTGTTATATTTAGAGTGTTGTCCCCTTTTATAGATTTGAACTCTTAAAATACAATTTATTGTTACAGATGGAAATGTGACATAATGTGTGCAAGTCAATAAAGTGTATATATATTTATATATATATATACGTATATATATATAAATGCTTGAAGAAAACCCATTTAAAATGATACTGAAATCTGAGAAGCACCTATAATGAGAATCACCTATGGATACAGGAATTTAGATTCTTCTTTGCAATAAGTGTTACAGTAATAAAGACTGTTTTAAGCTGTACATATGGAGATCACATAATGGAACAGATGTCAGTCTATCTTGTTATTTGTGATTGTTTTGGGGTGCCATGCTGAAAAGAGTAGTCAAAGTATATGCTATAATAACGGAGAAGAATGGGAAATAAAGAGTGAAATTTATATACATCAAACATTTGTAATTTGAGTAGATTGCTCTTAGAATGTTTTTGAATGTTTTTTTCACAGGAGATGGACTAGATTGTTATTGAAAATAATAATTTGTTGTAATTGAATGAAATTAAAATGTAAATTAGCAAGAACAGCAAGAAGACTTCTAAGACAGTAAAGTTAAACTGCAGTTTACTTTTTTCAGTAGACTGCTTGATTCCATCTCATTTCTCTTGTCTATAGTGGGGTTGCACACAGTAATACAAAAACTACCACATAGAAAACAAGTTACGTTGCCAAGAGATTTAGAGGATCTTAACATTATCATATATACCTAAATTCAAGGTTTTGAGTCTTTCACTGAAAAGCCTACTGCAATATCTAGGGCAGACTTCTGCATGTTTTGACTTTCCTTTCCTTTACATCCTGCAGTAAAAGACGAGAGACTCCATACACAGACCGCCTGCAGCAGTATATCAGTACACGAGGTAAGTGCTCTTTGAGCAGGAAATGGCAAAGACCTATCTTTTCAGGACTCAGTAGAACCCATTTTCTTCAGGGGCTGATTCTGGTGATGTTTTGGACTGTCTCCTCCACTGCAGGACTGGGAGTGAAGTATTACATTGATCCTTCTACATATGAAGATCCCAACGAAGCTATTCGAGAGTTTGCCAGGGAGATTGATGTGTCCTTCATCAAAATTGAGGAGGTCATTGGATCAGGTAGTGTGAGATTCTTCTGATTTTGAACCTTCTTGTCCTATCTTAGCACACTAGTAGCCTGAAGTGGACCAAATTCTGACACATCAAGTCTCTCTCCAAATCAAGTTTAAAACACCCTTTGAAGATTCATTTGACTTCCTCATTTGAACTCTGAACAAGTAGTCTCCAACCTGACTGAATTCAGAGCCTTCGTCAAGAACTTTACCCTGACCTAAATGATCTTAAGTAACGTTATTTCCAAGCAGTTCCAGGAATCTTCCATATAGGAATGTTTTAATGCACCTGACTAAACACTTCGCTGTGTTTCCTTACTTGAGGTGTGTTTCATCCCTTCCTAACAGGAGAATTTGGAGAGGTGTGCTTTGGGCGCCTAAAACACCCAGGGAAACGTGAATACACAGTAGCTATTAAAACCCTGAAGTCAGGTTATACTGATGAACAGCGTCGAGAGTTCCTGAGCGAGGCCAGCATCATGGGGCAATTTGAGCATCCCAATGTCATCCACCTGGAGGGCGTGGTCACCAAAAGTCGACCAGTCATGATTATCACAGAGTTCATGGAGAATGGATCACTGGATTCCTTCCTCAGGGTACCATAATTGGAGTCCCCCACAACTGTTACCTCTTAGTCTTGCTGCGTGCCATTCTCATACATGATAACTGCCTGTCTTTCCTCTTCCCCTTGTCTCCACAACTCCTCAATAGCCCTCTGTATGTGCAATAGGAATGACAGCAAATTTTCAGGCTAATTGTTTCTGAAGCCCGTATTATAAAAGTTCACCTATCATTGATGCATTGTTTTCAACCTCTCAAACTCAACAATATGAAATTATTCATCTTTGTACATGGCCATGGACTTACTATGGACATATTCTAAATTTGCCTTTTAAAGAATGCTGTTCAGATTTAATTCCACTGAATGTTTTCAAGTAACTTCCAATAATTAAATGTTATTATTTTTGGACTCAAGAGACTCCAGATTTTTTTTCCAGTAACAAAATAAAAGTACAGAAATTTCTGTAGAATAGATGCTTCATTTCTTCCTTCATTGATGCAGATTGTAATTCAGCCCAGGCACTCCAGCAGATGCATTTTGAAAAGCACATGAAACCACTGTATGAATTAAATAGAACGCATTGTAAAAATCTCAAAACATTAAGAGCAGATTTTACATTCCCTTTCACTTAGCCAACTTAGTAGTTAATGAGAAACTAGACATAGGATGCTGAAGGAAAATATGACCACAATATGAGATTTATCTTCAGAAGTACATCACCAAAGTCTGAATTCATTTGAGATTCGGTGCCCTGGGCCCAGTTTCCTTATTTATTGTCCATGGGGCCTTAGATTTCCACTGAAATTGACGCGTTTTCTAACTTCATAAATCTGCCTTATTAACTTTCTCTTTGTTAGTCTTCCCTATAGGCTTCATTTCCTGTGGTCATAAAAGCCTGTTTTTGCCTCTTCACTTGCAGCAGAAAGAGGGACAGTTCAGTGTATTACAGCTGGTGGGAATGCTACGAGGGATTGCAGCAGGCATGCGCTACCTTTCAGACATGAACTATGTGCATCGTGACCTCGCAGCACGTAACATCTTAGTCAACAGTAACCTTGTATGCAAAGTGTCAGACTTTGGTTTGTCCCGCTTTCTGGAAGATGATGCTTCAAATCCCACTTATACTGGAGCTCTGGTGAGTTACCACTGTGGAGTGATCTACTGAAGTGCTGCCCACTATAAATTTGTTCTGTGTTCACCCTTTTTAGCTCATCTTGAGGCCAGTGGGACCAGTGGGGTGAGGGTAAAGCCTTCTGCCTTGCAAGCTGTCTATTCCTAACAAAGAATGATAACTTGAGTATCTGATTCCCTCTGCCATGTGAAATTGAGTCTGAGTGAAGTTCTTTGTGGGATGATGGTGAATAGGACAAAAAGAGGACAAGCTTCATAAACTGGCGTAGATTTTATCTTTTCCCTTACATGAGCTTCTTAGAGAAAATTGAAAAGAACTGAAGGGAGACTGAAGTCTGTACTACCACTTTTGAGGAAATAATTATTTTTTTTCCTGTAGAAAAGATAATCAGCCTGAATATGGACCAATCATCAAATGAACTTATTGCCTATAGTGTTCTGATGCCCTTTATACCTTCCACAAAAGTGGTTTTAGTGTAACAGGTGTATTGAAACTACCATTTAGTATGCAAGGAATGAAGAATTCTGTCACTGAGAGGGAAGACAAGTTTTAGATTTACGTATTCTGAAGAACCAAAGCACATGAATCAAATTTTCTCTGCCAGGTCATAACTGCATGTCAGAGAGGTTAAGATGGAAAGAAGAGAGATTTAATGATAGTCACTCAATGTATCTGTCATTGGAGCTACAGGTTGAGATAGTTCATGTTGTGAGTTATGGTCATACAGGATTCACTCTTGAGTAGTACTGAGGTGACTGTCTGCAGATCAGACCCTTTTCAAGTTTGTTGCCTCCCCAGGACTCAGATTAGGGATGACACTAGAGTAATGAAGAGTTTATTACATCTATTACCAACACCTCTCTTTCATGTATGATGTTGCCTCAGGAAGTTTCAGGTCATCATAAGGGCCTTTGGATGATTACTAGAGAATTCACGTGCTTAGGCAGTGTTTTCCTCAATCCTCCTGTTGACACAGAAGGATATTGGAAGAAACAGACAAGTCCAGGATAGCAATGTCTAGCTCCAATATTGATGTCTTTGCCAGAAATCTCTTTTGTAACCACCAGGAATGCAGCAAGGAATGACACAATTAATGGAAGTGTTTACATTGGTCCAGGGACCAATGGGACTTGGGAGCTGTCTGAAATGTCTATACAGCAATCGTATTATGAGAAGCAAACAGGAGAAACCCAAAACTTCAGTCTGTTCCCAGGTCTGTAACATCAATGGTAATAATAGGATTTGGCAGAACAAGTGCCCCAAAAGACTACTGGGATAGAGGACTATAGTCTGTCTAGAAGAGACAGACCAGGAGGCAGGGCAGACAAGGTGGAGGAGCTGGAGTGTATGAAATTGAGATGCTTAATTGTAGAATTTTTTCAGTTAGGGATAGCCTGCTTGAGAGACTCTGGGTAGAAGGATTAGGGGTATGCACAACAAAGCGGATGCTGTCATAGTTTTCTATCATAGTTCCCACAACCAGAATGACAGTACTGATTAGTTATTTAATAGACAATTAAGAGAAATCTCTGAATTGCTAGTCCCTGTCCTTTTGGGATATTCCAACTTCTCTGATATTAACAGGAAACATCATACTGTAGTGACAAGTTAAGTCTGGGAAATTCCTGAAATATATCAAAGATAACTTCTTTTCACAAATAGTTAACCAACCATGTCTTCCTATACTTGTTCATGAGTACGGAAGGCATCATGGGAGATGAAATTGTTGGTGACTCTTAGCCAAAGTGATCATGAAATGTTTTAACATTTTTAGTGGAATGAAAAAAAATGGTCAGCAAAGTTATCGTTATTGGTTTTAAAAGAACAAACTTCAGTACTCAGGAAGTTAGCAGAATTCCCTATGAATCTTCTTCTAAGGGTCTGGGGGTCTACAGGAACTGATTACTTTTTAAGAACCCCTTTTTAAAAGCACAGAAGCAGGCATATCCACTATGTCATAAATCAAGTGAGCACAGCAAAAGACCAGGAACTCTTCTTGGAATTCAAGTAGAAAAAGAAAGCATTATGATCTCTCTAGGCCGTACAGGAAGATTGGCTGGAGAGCAGTGCTGCAAGAAGGGGTGTGGGGAAGCTGGCTGACAGTAGGTTCAATATGAGCCAGAAATGTACCCTGGCAACTAAGAAGACAAACCATGTTCTGGGATGCATTAAACACAGCATAGCTGGCAAGTCAAAAGAGGTAATTATTCCATCACATACAGCATTGGTCCAACCTCTCTTGGAATACTGTGTGCAGTTCTGGGTTACACAGTTCAATAAGGATGTTAAGATACTTGAATGCATCCAGAGGATTGCAAGAAAGCTGGTTAAACCTTTGGAAAGTATGTCCTATGAGGAGTCAGTGAAGGAACTTGGTTTGTCTAGTTTGGAGGAAAGAAGGCTCAAAGGGACCTCATTGTTCTCTACAACTTCCTGAGTAGGATTAATAGTTTTTGTTTCTTTTAGTCCTGTTTCTTTTAACAGGACATGTGGCAATAGCTCAAAACTGTTTGGGGAGGTTTAGCCAGGTAGTCACTGGAACAGTGATTGATATCTTGTGATTCTCTTTTTAAGAGGCATCTGGATAATGTAGTTGGACTCATTCTTTGTAAGTCCCTTCCAACTGAATTACTGTGTTCAACTATTTTATTTGTCATGGCTTTCAATTTCCAAATTGTTGAGACTTTCAGGAGGATTTGACTGTCTGCTACCTCTTAAATGCTTCACAGAAGAGTTATAAAACTTAAATTGAATTACATTATAGATTTGTAGCAGTAAGGGGGTATGATTCTATGGGGTTTGTTTTATTTTTTAACTTGTAGGTTTCAGTAGAACAAGGTGGAAACTTTTAACATACTTTGAATTTAAACCATGAATGTCTACAAGACAGCATAAACTGAATTGGCACATCATTTGAGAGTTGTGTCACTCTACTGGCATCTGACTGGTCAATGCTGTCATTTTCCCAAGTAGTCCTTATCTCACTAACATTCTGATTACTTTCTGATGCTTTCTAGGGTTGCAAAATCCCCATCCGTTGGACTGCCCCTGAAGCTGTCCAGTATCGCAAGTTCACCTCCTCCAGTGATGTCTGGAGCTATGGCATTGTCATGTGGGAGGTGATGTCCTATGGTGAGAGACCTTACTGGGATATGTCCAACCAGGATGTAAGTTGGGGAAGTGGTGGGAATGTACATCTGCCTCTCTGCTCTGCATCTTCAAGCAGAAGAAAGTCATATACTACCAAGTGACTGAAGCTTTTCTGTCTTTGATTTTCCCAGCTGCAATAAAACTTTATTCTACTTTTTTGGCAGGTAATTAATGCAATTGACCAGGACTATCGCCTGCCACCACCCCCAGACTGCCCAACTGTTTTGCATCTTCTGATGCTTGACTGCTGGCAGAAGGAGCGAGTCCAGAGACCAAAATTTGAACAAATAGTCAGTGCCCTTGATAAAATGATCCGCAAGCCATCTGCTCTCAAAGCCACTGGCACTGGGAGAAGCAGGTGAGATGAGGATTTAATGCAAAATAATATAGCTGGTCTCTTGGTAGACATCATAAGGAAGAGAGGGTAGTAAATCAATATCTATAGTGTTTTTCCAATCCTCTCTTCCAAGACTGAGACCAATTAAGAAATGAAAAATGGAGTGGACAGTTGGAAGAGATGTATATCCTGATTCAGTTTGTGGGTGATGAGGATGAATTAGGAGTTGTGAGTGCTGAATGTGACAATAAAGAAATCTTGATTAGTTGAGGAACCTTTGGGGATAAAAGCAGGGACAGATCTGGTGCAGCTATACAAGGTACTGTGTGATCATATAAAACTCTGTGACCACAAGAGGTGTTAAAGGAAGAAAAGACCATATCTTGTGGAGGGAAGGAATTCTGTAGCTAAAAGTAATGAGAACTGCAGCTTACATCACATATTTTCTCATCTGCATTTTGCTACCTCATGGAACCAGAGGGAGGAGGTTAGCAAAGGAGAAGTCTCTGGGGGGAGATAAATGGAGCTAAGATTAGGAAGCTGACGGGCTGATACGTAATGCTGACATGGAGGATTTTGCTGCAGTTATAAAGAAGCATGAAGTAATGCCTGATTTACTAAAAAAACAGCACAGAAAGAGAATTGCTCTGGACAGATTCAGATGTCAGGAAAAAGGGAACATACCATTCATAAACAGTGTTTTCTTTAATTTTTTACTGCTTTCTTCTGTCTGATGTGTGTTGAAACCCAAATGACACACTGTCTTACAAGTTCCTTTGTGATCCCCAAAAAAAGCAAAAAACAAAACATATGGAGCTATTCATAAAGGTAAAAAGGTACAAGGTCTCATCTCTGTGCCTTGGAAACTGCAGCTTTTAACTCAGATGATGGGTTTAGACCCAGACAGTAGAAATTCGGGGATAAAAAAGGAGATAATTCCTGAGGGAGTGTAAAATGGGAAGGAAAGATTAACAGCTTATATTGGGTGGATAGTTTTTAGGCAGAAGAGGGAAGAAAAAATCTAGAAAAAGACATTAAGATGGGGCTTTGTGAACCAGAGCGTGAAGAACAATTGTAATTGTTTTGTCCGAGCTGTGCTGTTCTCTCTCTCTCTCGTAACTCTGACCTTATCATGGTCATCTGATGTTGATAACAGGAAATTTTAGAAGCTGACTCTTTTGCAGACCATCTCAGCCTCTCCTGAGCAACTCCCCTCCAGATTTTCCTTCACTCAGCAATGCACACGAGTGGTTGGATGCCATCAAGATGGGTCATTACAAGGAGAACTTTGACCAGGCTGGTCTGATTACATTTGATGTCATATCACGCATGACTCTGGAGTAAGTACAGAAGCAGAGAGTATACGATGGAGAAAGCAATAGAGTAAGAGCTATATGGAGAATATATATGCATAAAACAGGAGAAAGAATCTAGAGCAAAGTCTGTTTTGCATCTTTATTAGGACTTCTGATTGTCCTCCATACCATTGTACATATATAATCTGTTTCTATAAACACTAATATGTAATCACTAACCCATGTACAATACAAAACATATTATCAGTGTTACAGAGAGAATGTTATATTAGGAAGTTCATGACACCTGACACTAGCAGTAATTGCTCACAGACACTTGTGTAGAACTAGCTACACTATATACTAAGTATATACAGCTTTCTCAGGTGATCATCTCCAGTAGGCATGTTCCGCAGTGGACCAGAGGATCAAGGTGTGTGGGGATGTTCCTGCAATTGAAGAGACTCTGGGGAAGTGGAGAGAGCCACCAGACTTTGTGGAAGTGGCTGATGAGGCATTGGCAAGATCAGGAACAGAAGCAGTACGTTTAAACACAGCATAACCACCATTAACAGTCACTTGCTGAGGCAATCAGCTGAAATCCAAATGGAGAGGCCACAACCTTCCCATGCAGACCTACGTATTTAAACAGGCCTCCAAAGGGCTGAAAGAGCTGCCCAGACCTTCATTTTCAAAGAATTCCAGATTCTGGACATCTCCCTAGAGCTTGAGGGCTGAGGCAGGTGTCATGGGTGTAAATGTGTCCACCTGGATGGACATTTTCAAGCAGGTTGCATGAAGAAATCACCAGGCAGTGTAGTAACCAGGAATCTGAGCAAGAGATAGATTGATGCATGGTATTGTTTACCAACATGGACCGAGTGACAGTCATGCCTTAAATCCCTGAGAGGGGAAAGTAGACTACCTTTCAAACCTGAGGTGATGGACTGCACTGACACACAAGACAAGGGAGACTGGACAGTCATCTCTGCTAAGAGCAGAAGGAAATGTTTCCCTCTTGCCCCTGATGTGCCTCCACACAACAGGTACAAGACTCGGGCTGAAAAAGGAAAAGTACATTACATAAGTAGTGATCAAGACCCAGGAAAGGGCAACTGCATAAAGTTGGTCCAATCAACCACCTCAATTAGAATCAGTGCCACCAAAAAAGTGCAGTGGGTGTTAGTAATTGGAGATCCTAAGAGACTCTGAAGCATCCATCTACTGTCCAGACACTCTCTAGATTTTTGCTGTCTGCTGAAGGCCTGGATTCACAGTATCATGAAGTGGCTATGGTGCCTGGTAAAGCCAGAGAACTACAACTCACTCCTGTTTTTTCAAGTAGAGTCAAATGAGGCTGTGATGAGAAGAATCCAAAATAGCAAAAGAAAGAGACTTCATGTCCCTCAGAAAATTGTTGAAAGGATTGAGAGCATAGGTAGTGTTATCCTCTGTCCTCCCAGTTGGAGGAAGAAATAAATGGATCGAATGAATTACTGGATGCAGGGTTGGTATCATGCTCAGGGATGCTGGTTGTAAGATCTTGGACACACCTTTGAGAAACTGGACCTAATGATAATAATGTGTGCCTCCAGTGGCGCAGTGGTATAAGGTGCTGCTTGCAACACCAGAGGCCCGGAGTTCGAATCCCCCTGTGGCGCAAGTGGCAGAAATGCTGCTCTGCTACACAGAAAGGCTCAAATCCTGGGAGTTGGACTCGATGATCTCTGAGGTCCCTTCCAACTCGCACGATACTGTGATACCAGATGGGACAAAGCTGACCAGTTCAGACAAGAATGTTCTGGGCAGCAAGATGGCTGGACTTGGTAGCAAAGTTCTAAACTAGATTCAGTGGGAGAAAGGTGTGCACTTCTGAGTGACAGAGAAGATCCAGAGAATAACCCAACACTTCAGGAAGCAGCAGGAAAAAAAAAAAAAAAAAAAAAAAAAGTGAATTGTCCCAAAAAGTTAGGAAGGGCTCCTCTAAGAAGGTAGTGCAGCCAACAGTCTGGATGAAGTGCTTCTACACCAATGCAAGCAGAAAGGCAAATAAGCAGGAGAAGCTGGAAATCACAGTGCTATTAGAAAACTATGATGTAATTTCTTTCAAGGAGATGCAGTGGGATGAATCACACAACTGGAATTTCATGATCAAGGACTACAGGATTTTCAGAGGAGAGGTGAGAATGTTGCCCACTGTTGTTAAGAAACTGACAGACTGCAGAGAGCTGCCTCTGAGAAACAGCCATGAACAGGCTTAGAGCCTGTGATTAAACATCAGGGACTGGACCAATAAACGATATGAGGTAGTCAGGATCTACTGTGGACCTCATCAAGGAGAGCCTGTTGAAGACACCTTGCGTCAGATACAAGGGGCCTTGCGCTTGCAGACTGGACCTGGTGTTCATCAATGCAGAGGAGATCATTAAAGGAGAGGTAGACTGGAGGTGGTCTGGGCTTCAGTGACCACGGTTTATTTATGGTCACAATCTCAAGGAACAGGAACTCAACAAAGAGCAAAGTCAGGGACCCTGAACTTTAGAAGAGAAAACTAGAAAAGGTTCTCTAGGAAACTGGCCTTGGAGAATTGAGCAAACCTAATAACTCTTCAAGGAAACCTTTCTTAGAGTGCAAGAACTGTTTTACACGTGTAAGAAATGTAGCAGGGAAGGCAGGAAATTGGTATGGACCAACTAGTCAAATTGAGATTTAAGGAAGGAAAGTCACAAGCAGCGGAAGCAAGATATGTACCTTGGGAAGAGAACAGGAAATACTGCAGAAGGAAGGGTTGCAATCTAAAGAGACCAGGGTAAGTATGAGATGTAGGCCCATGTAAACCCAATGAGGTTCAAGAAAGCCAAATATAAGGTGATTGCCCTCATTGTTCAGGGCAATCCCAGATATGTGTACAGACTTAGAGAAGACTTCACTAAGAACAGTCCTGCAAGAAGGACTTCATAATTCTGGTGGGTGAAAAGCCAGAGGTGTGTGCTTACAGCCTGAAAGACCAACTGTGTGCTGGTCAGCATCAAAAGGGGTGGTCAGCAGGGAGAGGGAAGAGATGGTCCCAATTCTTCTCCACCATCATGAGGCCTAATCTGGATTACTGCATCTAGGCCTGGAGCTGTCTGCACAGGAAAGGCACAGAACTGTTGGAGTGAGTCCAAAGGAGACCATGAAGATGATTAGAAGATAGAAACACCTGCTATGAAGAAGTGCTGAGGGAGCAGAGTTTGTTTGGTCTGAAGAACAGAAGGTACCAGGAAGGCCCCTCTGCAGTATTTCAGTACATAAAAAGTCATTCTGGATTTTTATTTTTTTAAGTAAGTTCTCTTTGCATGATCCAATAGCCACAGGGCAACGGTGAATAGTTCCAAATCTAAAAGAGGGAGATTTATGTTTGTTAGAAGTCAGAACTAGGTGATCTTAAACATCCCCTCCAACCCAAACTATTCTGTGATTCTGTGATGATTCAATGATAGGACAATACATTTTTTACAAAGGGTGGTGAGGAACTGAAACAGGTTGCTCAGAGAAGTTATTGAATGCCCCATCCCTGGAGACATTCAGAGCCAGGCTGGATGCGGCAACTTGATCTAGTCAATAGCAACCCTACCCATATCAGCTGGGTTGGAACTGGAAGATCTTTATAGTCTCCTTCAACTCAAATCATTTTAAGATTCTGTGATTTTATGAAGGGTTACATAGAGTATAGGAGCCAGAAAAATGCTTCTTTTAAAAAATCATAACCTAATCAAGTTCTGCCCACACGTTCTCTACCAAAACATTTGCCAAGAAAAAGCAGAAATATTTTTAAACTGTTTCCCAGACATGGATAACCACATATATCAATATGGATTTATAGGGAAAGAAACTGGGTCTGTTCAGAATAGTAAAACCATTTTAACACTTTCTACACCCTCTATTCTTTTGCAGAGATCTCCAGCGTATTGGAATCACCCTGGTTGGTCACCAGAAAAAGATTCTTAACAGCATCCAGCTCATGAAAGTTCATTTGAATCAGCTTGAACCAGTTGAAGTGTGATGCCTTAAGTCACCTTATTTCACCGGACTCAAATTCTGAAAGGGTTCTGAGGGGATTCAGAGGGGTGGTCACTGTAAGAAAAGGAAATGGCAAAATGCTCCTTGAAGACTTACTGAGCCTAGAGAGTAGATATTACGTGTTCCATTCCATCAACAAAATGAGAATCTTGCCATGATTTGAAAGCAGAGGTAAATAGCTGGTGATGTTTAAATATGGCTGGCATCATACACTAGGAGTAGATCAGGGGAGGGAAAGTTATGGTAATGCAGAGTGGAGCTGGTATAATAGTTTGGACAGACTACAAAAATCTGAAGCTCTTCTCCACTAACTAAAAATATCAGACAATTCTCCAGTGCCATCAGCAGGCTTTATTCGTGACTGGGAACTCAGCAAACTGGTAAAGACATAACAAAGGCCACAAAGACTATCAGCACAGTGTGAGAGGTTATCACTCAGTTGGAAATGGACATCACTTGGTATGCCAGATTTGTGAGAAATCATAGTTCCACATAGTGCACAGTAATGTGGTAAACTATGAAATACATTGCCTGGTAATTTTTACAGAGGTTGAGAGTAAAGGGATTAAAATTCTGAGCTATATCATATGCAGTTCTTGGGTCTGTCCCATGATCCAGAAGGGAAGCTGAGGCAAGGAACAGCAAAACTTAGAGCTGCATAGCATCTGTCTATGGGAGTGTAAACAGAATAAAATAATAAGGGCTTCTAGAATCCATCCTGCTGAATTTTCAAATGGAGAACCGATTTTTGAGAAGAAAGGTGCAACCTGCAAGGTTCTGATAAACTGGGTACTCAATTCTGGTTTCATTCTTTTCTAACTCTCCTCCAGTCCCTCCCCTCTCCCTATGGAAGAGAGTAACAAATAAATCTGAAATCCTTTGCAACTGAAAAATGTTTTCTCTTTTTCTCATCCTCACCAGTCACAGCAGTCCATACTAATACTGATTGAAACCTGTTCCCGAGGAAAATGCAGATCTGCAGTAATCAGTTCCAAATAGACAATTGGATCAAGAGATGTGAAACTCCTTCACAAGTCCTTGCCAGAGAATACTAGTCCCAGCAGTAACCTCAGTCTCTAAAATAAGTATTACTGTTTTCCCATAATTAACCATACTGCCTGGTCAGTAGTGCATGAGAATGACCAGAGGCATCAGATTCTCTCTCCCTTTAGACAGGCTAGCACTTGCATAAGAAAAGATGTCTTTATGCAGGGGGAGAGCTTAAAACTTAGGACTTCATCCCAGTGTCTGCCCCTATGCAGAAGCATGAAAACAGGAAGCTCAGCTTGAAGGTAAAATTCAGCCTATACACTTGTTTACCTCTTTAAGACATAAGAAGGGAAATGGAAATAGCCTTATTAAGCAAGACTACAATCAAGACATTGCATAAAAAGAAAAGTTGTGTCTAGAGACTGAATCACCCTACCTTTTCAGATCTGTTGATGATTTGGTTCACCATGAAATAGGCATTAAGTCACTATATTTTTCCAGCTGTCAGGGTTAGAAAAGCACAACTTCAGCAGTACTAATTCCTGTATAGTTTTAAGAGCTTCCCCCAGCAATTGAAAGACAGAAATTACTTTTTAGTTATGAGTCCCATAATAACAACAGGAGATGCACCAGAGGAGTTGCACTCTAATAGCCAATACAGTTCAGATTATTACAGCATAAGAGCAATATATGCTAACATTTCCAGCTGGAAGAGCAAGAACAGAAGTACATTTTTTTTTCAATAAATAGAAAAATAAATCCCAAAACAAGCCAAAGGAACAGGAACAAAACATTCATAACAGTACAAAGAGAACACAAATATTTTATTTTTTTTTAAATAAACCAAAATAGGATTGGTCCACCTGTAAAAAGTTAGACTCTTGCTTTTTAAAGAGTTTCTAGGATCTTGAAATACTCACAAATCCAAAGTTTTGTGTATGCTGACTACCAGTACACCCACAGTGTGTGAGACTGAGCAAGTGCTGCCCTCTTCAAAAAGGATACTAAGCAGAAAATGCTGAGGGAGTCTATGGTCTCTAGTACCTTCTACAGAGGACACAAACACATTTGCATGTATTCATATATGAGTATGTTTTAATGGGTTTGCAGGTCATTTGGAAAAACAACAGGCTAAGTTTTTTTGTTGTTTTTTTTGTTTGTTTGTTTTGTTTTTTAATACATAGTGGTTCCTTTTAATGGCCAAGGTTATTGGAGAAGTCAGTGATCTAGTTGAACTTCTAGTCTCTTTTTAGCCTGATGGAAATTGTAAGTGCTGAAAAAACATGTAGGATTAATTCTCTGCAGTAGGAAAAATAGGAGCCTTGTCTTATTATGAAAATGAGGTTTAATAGCCTTTATGGGGATCTGCAATGAATTTAGCTGCTTGATGGGAGTGCAGGCAATAGTACGTTTAGTATTGCATATCAAGTCTACGATAAAGTTGTTTTCACGTACAAAAGATAATGATTTACTTGCTTACTGTAGTTCAACCTGTCAGGCAGTTAAACACCACACAGCTGTTTGCTCACTCTCTAACCTACCCCCCTATATGGGATGAGGGAGAGAATTTGAAATAAAGTAGAATTCACGGGTGCCACAATGCAATTACTTGCCAACCAACACTCAACAGTAAATATAAGATTTCACCAGCAATGCAAGGTCTTTTCTGCACTGACCAGTGCCCCCAAAATCCCTGAACAGCAGCTGTTCTCTGGCCAACTTTCCACAGCATTATGGCTTTCTGCATGGTGTCACTAGGTTAAGTACCTGCCCAGGCTTCACTCCATGTCTTGCACCATTGTGGTGTCTGCTGTTCTCCACATTCCTGTTGCACTGGAAGTGAATTTATATTGCCTCTCTGAAGAAAATTGAGAAGAATGTAGATTATCTCTTACTATCAGTACTGGAATTTTTCCACAGTTGAATCAAATTCCAGTTGTACTCTTCTGAATTTACATCCTGAATTTGGGTCCTTTAAATGAGGGGACCCCCCTGGAGGGATCTCAGGCAGGCTGAGTGAAGCTCTGAAAACTGTCCTCTGACGTCCTGACTTTATACCCCTTTTACATATAGTTTGCCATGATAAGCAAGGGGCAAACTGTTACAAAGTACACAGGTTAAGATATAGACAGAGGTATGAAAAAAGCAGATAAACTTCCATTCATTCCATAAGACCTTGTTCTCAGACCTCAGAAATGTGGGGGAATATCTATATGTTAGTTATCACACAGTTTTATGGTCTCTGTGCTTTTGCCAAAGGCAGTACTTTTTCTTTTCCCTGAGAACTTCTGGTCATAGCTTGGGCCCTTGGCACATGTACTAGACCACACAGTGTTAGGCAAGGAGAGTGACAGAGATGTAACTATGGCATCTTATCCTACCTGCATGGCTAGGGGCAGTTCTTGTTATCAACTAAAAGACAGCTACTGGATCTACACTCTGTCTCATTTTTGATCTTGCATGACCTCTCCCTTTGTTCACCAGGCTGCATTTGGACCGTACTCCACATATCTACAGCTTAGGCAAAGCACTAGTAAAAAGACTAAATTTTTCACAAAGAACCAAGAGCATCTTATCATGGAAATTAGGGCAGAAGAGGGAACACCATTCATCTAGTCTGATTACCTTTACTCCTCAGTGCATTACCTTTCAGCCTTCTACTCACTGTTGAGTTTAATTTATACTTGACTGAAGGATATTAGCTAGAAAGAAATCTAATTTTGATTAATTCAGGAACAATGAATCTACCAAATATCTAAACTAATTTCCCCTAAGGCTACACAGTCTTTTAATGCAGTTTGCCTCATACTCTTTTCGCTGTACCAAATGAGAATAAAGAGCTACTTGTAACATTATACTTCTAGGTTTCCCACCATAGTTAGGTCCCATTTCATGTCCATATATTCTAAAAAATTTAGATATTTAAATATCTCCTGTCACACCTCTCATGTTGTCTTCATACTGCTTTTATGGTTCATTGCTTCATTGCATTTTTGGCCATTGTTTTTAAGTGAATATCAAAACCAGACACCATTAATCTAATTACTACTGTACAAAGACAGAAAAATCGGGCTTCCACCCTGACTGTTTGCTGCTGATCAAACCACAGACCACAGTAAGCCTTTTGCAATGGAGATCATTGACCAGTAGAACACACAGATTGTTCTCAGTTCTATGTGTTTTAGGAAGTTTGTTCTATGTAGAAAGAATATGCACATTTTTTCCAAGCTGTCAAGCACTAACCTTAGATGAAAGCTTTTCAGGAATGAGTCTTCGTATTAGTATTTTACAACATTAATCAATCTTCAATCAGCATTGCCAGTCTCTTCCACAAAATAATAGATAATCATCTACAGCTCACATGTGAACGTTTTATCAGTTTTGCTATACAAATCACAAATCATGAAAGAACAATCTGAAATAAAATGCAGTAGCATCTGCCACATTTTCATTAGACACAGCTCTTTATGCTTGCTCAGGACCCCCTTGTCAGAAGAATCAGTCTTCTAGTTATTCCAAACTTGTAAGCCCTTCTAAAACACAGGGAGGGCTGACCCTGTAGCTCCTATTTTATGAAACAAGGGCAGAGACTTACAAAATCTTCGATCTTTTCATTAATGAATTGATGCATTTTGTATATTAAATTTAAGGATTTATGAAGATACATTTTTTTCCCCTCTTCTTTACCTGAAAATTGAATATCCTTATAAAAGGTAGACAATACCACCTCACAAATGTACGTTCATGACTGCTCTTTTATGTTGTGTTTTTTAATCAAATTTTTACACAGCTGTTAACAGTTTTGATTTCTTAGTTACAGTGAGAAATCATCTGTTAGTTCAGAGCAGATATAAACACTGAGTCACATGTGTGATCTGATAGGTAAGTGCAGCAGCAAACTGGGATCTACACTCAGAAAATAAAGTCTTAAACTGCTCCCTCTTTTAAGTCCAGTGGGGCAACTGTGGATGTCAGGCCAGAGCATTTAGATGTTAAAATCTGTTAGTGCATCTGGATATTACTACTTAAAAATAGCCTGTCATTTATTATAGTCATAACCAAATACAACCCTTTGATCTCTGCCATTCATACAGTTTATCACCCAGCATAACATGAATCTGTTCAGCTCAGTGCTGGAGAATTTGTCCAAAAGGATGCTATTAGGAATGGTATCAAAGGCCTTACTAAAACCCAGAAAGATTACATTCACTGCCTTCTCTTCACCCACTAAGCAGGTGACCTTATCATAGAGGGAGATTAAATTACTAAGGCCAGTTTGTTAGTCATATTGAATTTATATACAAGCATTTCAGATGTGCTCCTGAAATCTCAGTGATTCTAATAGCAGGGTATATACATTGCCTTTCATTTTGGTGCAGGAGTAGAAGCAGTCCTTTGGTCTTATGAACTGGAGATAAAGGACAATTCAAATAATAGGAGCATGAAATGAAGCATAAAAAACAAACAAACAAAAAAAAACAACCAACATAGTCTTATAAATTACTTGGGAGCACCAGAAAGATTAAAAAGAGGAGGAATGGATTTACTCATCTTCTGTTTACTTTTACTTATTTGCTACATATGATCACAGTTGAGAGAGCAAAATAGAACTTGAGTTGATGTACCTACTTCACATTCATGTGAGTGAGAGAAGCTCATCCAGCACAAAGAAGTAGTGCAGGTTGTACATCCCACTATGGGATGTGAGTAGGATTGCATCAGCCTCATACTGTCTCTATTCACAAACATGGTATTGTCCAGATAATAATAGTTCACTTCAAATGCCTTTACTTCACTGAAATGTTAATGTATTTAGAGTGATATAATCAAGAATAAGACTAGTTCACAGTCGCTAGCAGATTTTGTCTGAAGAATGTGTAGCTCTGTGAAAAGATATTACAATGCAAACACATGGAGAGCCCAGTGACCTGGCTTTTGAAACTTCCATGCTTCCTCAGACTGTGGTTAAGCTACGACCCTGAAGCAGTTTTAGAGGCAAATACTGAATGCTCAATAGGATAGAAAGACCTATGATGCTAGATCCAGTAGGAGTTGATTTTAATATTATCAGGAAAGAAAAGGAAGTATATGCCTGTTAAAAGAAGGCAGAGCAGCAAGGACTTCAACTAAGGTGAGGGATGGTCTGCTTGGATGTAATTGCAGTAGGTACTGAAAAAGGAGAAAGAACTTGCTTCTTCAAGAACGCCCATACAGTCCCTAAGTAGGCAGAGATCTCTAGATGAGATACTGTAACCTACACTGACAACCTTTAAACAAGGTCTGGGAAGTGATGGATCCTGACTCAACCCTTCTGGTCACTTGGGTGCACTGCATACATCTTAGCTCCACTGGGATGGCCCTGCCTTTCCACCAAGTGCTCAATCAGTTTCAGGACATGGCTTGAATTTCCACTGCACTCCACCCCTTCACAGCATGAACCAATAACTGGGTAGGTTAAAGTTAAGCTCTTTTCCATTATGGTGGACTGATACACCTCAATGCCTGCACAATTACCTGTCACAATGTAGATTGACAAGATACGGGGTGATTGCAGATTCGTTTCTAGTTGAAGTCCTTATTCCTCTGTAGGCCAGTACTCAGTGTTTCTTGTGGAGACACATGGTTGTTTGGACCAGTGAAGGTTCAGCTTGTATTCAGTTGGTCCCATCTAGATCAAAGTGCATCACTGGGTGTCATGCTAATCACACAGTGACACTTGAGCATCTTAATGTCAGATTACTCCTCCTGGTGATCCTGTGAATTCAGTGAGACTTAACAGAAGTAGGTACAGATATTCTGGAGGTACAAAGAGGAATAGGTCCACTGTCTATGCACAAATCAGGTCTAAGCACCATTAAGCCCTACTCATCAAGCACCATCCCTACTCAAAGTGTTCATCAAGAAAACAATGTTGGTTACAACCACATTGTACTGTGACAATAATAAAAAGATGGTAGTAAATTTCCAAAAGGTTACTTATAGGAAAAACTTACCTTTATGGAAGCCTTTGGTCTGCTAGGAAACAATGAGACAATCTCCACCAAAGAACAATCTCCAAGAGATGCTGCCTTAGTGGTAGTCAGCCCTTAAATGAGGTCTAGAGGAGGTGGAGACAAGCTCCACCCCTTCTGGGAGCACAGCTAAATTACTCTCACCTGTGCTCCCACAGCTGACCCGGCACTCACCTCAGCTGGTTAATCAGAGGTTCAGGTTGTGATTACTAATTTCCCATACACACATGAACTGTTGGCATGAGTTTATATAATTCACTGTAGTCCACTGGGATTCTCCATATGCTACCTGGCCTTCATACTGGCCATATGTGGGAATTATAAGGGCTATGTGCAAGTCATATGATTCCTGCTATTTCAAGTTCCTGCACCATTCCTGAGGATCTCACCTTGCCCCCCTGTGAATCTGTTTTGTATTTGTAATCCAGCACTGCTCTGGTAGGTGAACAGGTTCATATTTTACATGGCCTCTTAATATTACTTGAATCACTCAAATACTAATACATCTCTCTCTTAGTCTGAACTCTCCCACAGTCATCCAGAGAGTCAGATCCCATAATGTGTCTATGCCTAGTATATATTTTGGTACTGAGGCAATGGATGCAATGGCCCAGCCCCCAGCTTCAACAATATTAGGGTTATGCAGATGGTCTATCCCCCAAACCCATCAATCATCACCCTAGTTCCATTAAATTTATTTGGATCACTGTAGATAACTGATGTTTCCACACCTGTATTCATCAGAACTATCACTGACTGTATATTTTTCCAGAACCAGAAGATAGTCCACTCAACATTGGGCCTCCGTTCCTATCTAGAGGCGTACAGATATAAAACACACCTGCACATATCTCTTATAACTTGAGGGTCAGTATAAAGAAGTAGTAGTAAATTTATTCCTGGGCATAAGTATTTTGCTTTCACTCATTGATAGCTGATGCACAATTACTAAAAATAATGGTCTAGCTAATCAGCTAATGATATTTACTGCAGTATTCCAGGTTTTATCAAATGACAATTCAGCCAGTAGCATCTTAGTGGAAAAACATAAATTTACAGAGAGAAGAACTATGAAAGTAGGTGATAAAATGTAAAGATGAAGAATTATTGTTCTGGATTTGGATTCTTTTCCATCTGTCCTGCTGATGTTTCTTTTCAACTCCCTATTTTCCTTTCCACTATTGCTTTTACCAGACTGATTTTTTTTTAATTTTTTTTTTTTCATTTCAGTAATGTGAAAACTGTGTCTCTTTGGTACCTGCTGCACCACATCAAAGGTGCCAGAAGCAATTTGACAATTAAACATTCACAACATAGCCAGAAATATTTTATTAGTGGAAAATTCAGACAGATGCTTGGAGAAATGGGATTTTGAGTTTTCCAAAGGCATCAACCATGAATACACATGGACATAAGGAGGTTAAATTTCTAATTTTAGATTTTCTTGTAATTCTCTGTAAGGGAAACTGCTGATCACAGCCTGAACCTCTGATTAACCACCTGAGGCAAGCAATGAGTCAGCTGCAGGAGCACAGGTGAAGGTAATTCAGCTGTGCTACCGTAAGGGTTGGAGCTTGGCTCCACATCTCCCAGATCCCATTTAAGGGCTGACCACCACTAAGGCAGGAGCTCTTTCTCTGGAGATTGCCCCTCTGTGGTGGAGTTTACAGTGGACCTTCAACATTGGTGAGCATTTCCCATTTATCATTGATTATCTTTGTATCATGATAATCTTTTATAAAAATCTTCCGCATAACTTCTCTTTACCTATTGACTGTATAACTGTGCAGTTGTAACTGCACTTTTTCAAAACAGACTCTAATCTAATTCATATGTTGACAGAGGCTTTGTAGAAGACAGTCTGGATATTCTCCTTTGAGAAGATCTGTCTTAGTTTCCCGCACATGCAGACTTTATTTTGACCAAAAAGGAAAAACCATAGCTGTGAAATGAGTTATCATTCAAAATGAGCAGCATTCATTCTCAGTACTTCTCATTAACTTGTTTCAGTTATATAACTGACTCAGGCTGTAAGTTAAGATTCCATGACAATTGCACATTTATCGTGCTTGATTAGAACTCATACTATGTGTCAAATTACATGCCACAGTTATTTAAATCAATTTATGCCTGTGATGGGGGCAGTAGTCCTGTGCTCCCTCCTCCCATCCAGTCACAAAAATGAAAAGTGAAATAAGGGGAAGGGTAGGGAGATGGGAGCTGGGCTTGAAAAAAAAGAACAGCGGCAATGATCTAAGGAGAAAAACTTGCTTTACTAACTATGATATCAGAATACAATATAACACAATATAATACAATCAAATTGAAATTGAGGTTAATAACTAAATAAAATAAGAGAGAGTTTCTGAAACCAAAAGGCCTACTTGAATGAAGGCACACAGCTTGGAAGCACACCCCCACACTTTGCCAGCCAGTGGGAGAGAAAGCAAGCAAGATCCCATGACTTCCTCCTGTGATGTACCTTCCTCTCTGACCATGAGGTTCCCTTGGGATATGTAGTTCTCTTCTGAGAGCCAGGTATCCAGAGAGTTGTCAGACCACAGAACTGGAGTATTAACTCTTTAATTACCCATGCTTTACATGATGTTATGATACGGAATACCAAAATACTGATAACAAAATTACAAAACCATAACGTGACCTTCACATGTTATGCTACCAGGCTCAGCATTTCCAATCAGGCAATGTATGCGATTCATGCAGGAACTTCACATATTCCCTTCATTGTTCCTGGATTTTTCTTTCCTGCTTCAGATTTATCAGTTATTCTTCAAAAGGCTGCTGTGTAATTGGAACCCGGAGAACTATGAGCACTATAACAAGTGGGGGGCAAAATAAGTGTTTTAGCTTAGAATACTCAGGTTATTAAGAGGTGGTGAAGAATCAGTAAAATGTCAATTCTGACCACACTTTCGTATGTATAAAGATAAGTTTCACAGCAGTACGTCCCATGGTTGCTTCTACCAATTCATCTCAGCCAAAGAAAAAAATACCCTAGCCAAAATACACCTGAGTTGAAAAGGAAATGTTCCACAGTTGAGGTATGTTCCAGAATGGATCATTAGGAGTTGGTTAAACTAGAAATTTTTCATTCTGTCCTTGCTCTGTTGCTCCAGTCAGGTTGTAGGTTTCACCATTGTAAGGTAAGTGATTATGCTCCTACATGGCAGTGTCTAATGCAAGTGGTCAGGCATGAAAGAGAACTGAAAGAAAAATCTAGGAGCCTGAAGAGACATCTTTGAAGCTCAGCCCCTCTGTTTTTACACAGAAGAAAATAAAGTGATGGAACTGCCATCACTTTCCAAATGTTACTTTCTATGTAATTCACATCTTAACTTTGTAGAAGAAAGCTGTTTCTCTCAGGTGTGAGAAAAGGGAGAAAATGCTGAAGTCTTAATCATCATACAATTATATAGATTAACATGACTAAAAAGGCTGCTCACAGGTGACATTTGAAGTATATGCTTCACTTTCAAACCTGAGTCAACAGGATCCAGAAGGTAGCAGAATAGCAGAGGTTTACAACCTTATGTTATCTCTGTTGTTTAAACGCAGTAGGTAGCCAAGCACCACACAGCTGTTCTGTCACTCTCACTCCTCAACAAAACAGATGTAGCATATACAACTACACCGCTGGAGGGCAGAGAAAAGGACAAGGAGGTTGCTTGTAAATTATCATAGGCAAAAATGACTCAGCTTGGGAAAAGAATAATTTTATTTATTGTCAATTAACAACAAACTAGAGTGGTGAGAAGTAAAAGCAAACGTAAAACACCTTCGATTACCCATGCTCCATGTGTCCAGAGAAGGGCAACAGAACTGGTGAGGGGTCTGGAGCACAAGTCTTATGGGGAGGGGAGCAGCTGAGGGAGCTGGGATTGTTTAGCCTGGAGGAGGCTCAGGGGAGACCTCATTGCACTCTACAACTTCCTGACGGGAGGTTGTGATGAGGAGGGGCTTGGCCTCTTCTCCCAGGCAACAAACAGGACCTGAGCAAATGGCCACAAGTTGTACCAGAAGAGTTTTAGACCGGACATAAGAAGGAACTTTTTCTCTCAGAGAGTGGTCAGGCACTGGAATGGCTGCCTGGAGAAGGTGGTGGAGTCGCCATCCCTGGAAGTGTTCATGAGGCATTTGGATGAGGAGCTATGAGATTTGGTTTAGAGGTTTGCTGTAGCTATGGTAATGGAGGATAGTTGGACTGGATGATCTTATAGGTCCTTTCCAACCTCATGATTCTATTATTCCCCCATCTACCTCTTACCTCCAAGTGGATAATGAGGCTTGCAGTCAGCCCATGATGCTTTGTCTCTGCCACAACTGTCACCACCTGGTCCTCTTCAACTGCAGTGTGGGGTCTCTTCCACAGGATGCCATCTTTACTAGCTGGTCCCACTTGGGCTCTTCCCAGGGGCTGCAATTCAAAAACTGCTCCAGAACAGATTCCCCCATGAGCAAAGTGCTTGCAGACTTCCTGCTCTGCTGCAGGCTCCTTCCCATAGGCCACAGCTCTGACCTGGGGCCTGCCACTTCAGGGGCTTTCGGTGGGCTTCAGCCTCCTTCAGACCACATCAACTGCTGCACTGGCGGTTCCTCCATGGTCTGCATGCAGAGTTCTACTCTGCTTGGTGCCCATGGGCTGCAGGGGTACAGCTTGTTCCACCAAGGACTTCTCCTCAGGCTGCAGGGAGATTCTGCTTCACACCTGGAGCACCTCCTTCTCTCCTTCTGCACTGACTTTGGTGACTGCAGGGCTGTTTCTCTCATGTTTTCTCACTCCTTTTATATCTGCTTCTGCACAGCATCTTTTAGCCTCTTAAATCTGCTCTCTTAGAGGCACAATCAGTGATGTTCATTGACTCAGTTCTGGACAGTGGTGGATCTGCTCTGGAGCCAGCTCTGACCAGATGTGGGGCAACTAGTAGGTTGTGCTCACAGAGGCCATCCCTGCAGTCTGCTTGCTACAAAAACCTTGCTACATAAACCCAGTAAAGAGGGCAATGCTTTGTGGTATAATATTCCACAGAAAGAAATATCAAAGTACTTCAAAGTTTCTGTATAGAGCCCTTACAGGGCTCTCTTTATGTTCTCTGCATATCCCCTAGTCAAAATACCCCATTTAGAACTCTCTCTGAATAGTGAATGATATTCTACCTGGAATGCAATGCAATACAAAGAAAAATTCATTTATTGAACAGCCAAATACAGACCCACTTCTTTTTATTTTTTCCTAGTGGTTTTTTTGTTTGTTTGTTTTTGTTCTTTATTTTCTTCCACAAACATACTTATTTTAGACCTTTCATCCTTCAAATGATCTTTGTTCATGTTGATGGTTTTAGAAACCATTACTCTACAGGATTCTGACAGCCTACAAGTCATGTAGAGACCAGTAGCAAAAACACGTAAGAAGAAAC
This sequence comes from Excalfactoria chinensis, assembly GCF_039878825.1. Lineage (NCBI taxonomy): Eukaryota > Metazoa > Chordata > Aves > Galliformes > Phasianidae > Excalfactoria > Excalfactoria chinensis. The sequence continues at coordinate 73,016,490 of NC_092825.1, forward strand.
TGTTTTCAGAGATTCAAACATGAAAAATGAACAATTATGAATCAACAAGAAGTCTTTATTCTGGTCCATGCTTCCAAGGGAAATGACAGAATCTCATTGCTTGAGTCATCGGAATCTGATAATTGGCCAGTAGTGCAATCAAATGTATCTAAGAATGAGAGTACATGTAGTGGGTCATGAGCTGATACTAATTCCTCTTTTGAAAATTCAAATGCAAATGCTGAGAGTGTTTTGCCTCTTCCCTGCACATGCAGGAACTAGCTAAAGAAAATCACCTTTCCAAAGAAATCACTACACCCAAAATAAATAAAAGACACCCTTGATCTCCTGTCAACTATTTATTTAAAACTAAAGGGCATATCTTGAGCATTTGGTTTGATACTTTACCAGATACAAAAGGCACCAACTGACTGATGTCACCACAGGCGGCTTTTCTGAGGCCCTCTTCCCAGTTTGCAAACTGTGTATCTCATTTTTTAAATACTGGTTCATCCAGAAACCAGCATTTAAAATTCCTTGGGTTTTTGTTTGTTTGTTTTGTTAACCGGGGAATAAAAAACACAAATACAAAAAGCAAAACCAAACACAAACCACCTGTTTTTGACAGTAGCTTCAAGAAAAAAAGAATTTCATCCTGTCAGAATTTAGTATTTTGTCTGGAAGAGACGCTCTGGCAGTGTCTGCTCTGGGGTTTTCCTCTTGAAATGCCTCCTCATCAGGTTCTTCAAGTGAATTCTGAACATCTCCAGGAACCTGGGTTCTTCAGGCTAGAAACTCCAGGAAGCTTTTCCCATGCTGAGCCTGAACCACCATCAGGAGAATTTTTTCCTTAAATCCTGTCAGAACTTTCCATAATGCAAACAGTTTCAGTTGTCTCTCTCTTTCACTATGTTGTTCTAAGAAGAGCGAGATGACTCCATTTTCAGTTACCCTCCTTCAGCACTCTAAATATGACACTGTTCCTTAATTGTACTCATTTCTGTTCTGCAGATCTCAGCCCAGGACTTTTCCTAAATGCAGCCTCACCTGTGCTGAAGTAAATAATCACTTATTTGCCCTGTTGACTATATGACATGGGTTAGCTGAAAATCTACCTGTGCCCATGACAAGGGGACAGCCGGCCCGCAGGGCCGCTGGCCCAAAAGGAAAGGGAAAAAGGGAAAAGGAAAAGATATACAGTGCCAATGATCTAAGGAGGCACACTTATTTACTAAATACTATATCGAAATACAGGATAACACAATATAACACAATATAATTGAAATTAAGGCTAACGAATCAAGTAAAATAGGAGAGAGAGAGTGAGTCCTGAAACCGAGAGGCCTACTGTAACTCTAGGCAAAACGGCTGGAATGCTCCCACACACTCCCTCCCTGGCTGGCAGGATTCAAGAGAGGGAGTCCAGCCCCGAAGTGAGATTATATAGTGTCCTTGTCCCGTGACTTATCCCTGATCGTGATTTTCTCTGGGATATGTAGTCTTCTTCTGTGAGCTGCACATTCGGTAAAATTATCCATACTTCACATGATGTTATGATGTGGAATACTGATAGCAAAATTACAAAATTGTGAAACCATGACACTATGCTTTTCCTAGAACATCACAGCAAGAAGTTGAAGGCATTACCTCAGTTCTTACACATGTTTGTCTTGGTGTTTACCAATGTCATTTCTGCCAGGACATCCTCTTGTCACATTGTCTCTGGCCTGTACTGAGTCATGCAACTACGCTCCATTTCAGATGTGGGACTTAGCTCTGAATTATTGTATAATGGCAGCTTTCCTTCTAATTCTTTTTACAGTCTGTTATTAAGATGTGTTACTAGAGGAAGAAAAAAGTTCTTTGCGGTTTTTAAACATCGTTGAGCAAGTGGATCTTTTCTATCTAATAAAACTTAAGATAAAATGTCACTCAAGCTTGTGTTTTTCTTTCTTTGCCTTTGAAAATTACCTTAACAAATATGAGTGGCATTTAGGTCTGTTAGGCCAGTAAGCCTTCCTGGAAAGATAGATCACCATATCAAAGAGAATAAAAATTTGTGAAATTTGACTATTTAATAGGTAAGAAATAAACATGACACTCGTTTTTGTAACATATATATTTGTTAGAGGTGGGTGCAGCAAGAAATCCTGTCATCAGCAGAAGAGCTTTTCTGAACAGCTGCATGTCAAGTGATTGATGAAGTCAAATTTTCTTGCTCATTGAAAAATGAAAATTCTCACCAGTGTTTCTGCTGCTTCTAGAATGATGGTGGGAATAGAAACACTCATAAACCATGTGTTTTGCCAAGCATTGGCATCTGTTTTTCAGTGGATAGAAAAACCCCTTTGAGCAATCTTTAGCATGAACTGACAGTGAGTGTGAGACAGAAACAATTATCTGCAAAGAATTTTCTAACCTAAACATGTCTACCATCACTCAGACATAAAAGCGTACCTCAAGTTACTACTATAAATACTTCTCTGGACTTGAAACTGTCCATTTGGATTCTTACTGTAAGATTCCAGAACAGTTTTGGTAAGGATGCAATACAAATCTGAGATCTATTCTGGTGTAATGAGATTATCTGACCACAAGGTGACAGCAGAGACTTATGTGGAAAATAGAAGTGGCTTGAGGAAACGCCTATGATTTTGAAATCTATTTGTTTTTCTCAGTATATTTCTAAAGGTAAGCTGATCAAAAACTGCCACTTTTCAGTTGGAAACTGATGTAGAAGCTAAGTTTTAATGACAAAAAGGTAGGAGTGTTCTCAGATGTATTCAGAATGCAAAACAACTGTATCAGGTTGACACTTAGGTTGGTTTTTATTTGTAACCAGACTTGCTGTGATCACTGAGAACACCAATGATTTTTACAGTGACATTTAGTTATGTTAACCATGTCTTGGATACCCAGAAACATTTATTCCTGCACCTTTTGCTTTGCCTAACTCTGTTTCTAGAGATTTAGCTTTCACTTACCAAGAAACATTGTATTATCCACACATATTTGGACTGGCTAGCGCATAATCACACTTTAAAGAGAAAAAGTGTATGTTTATGTTTAGAGAAGATCTATGTGCAACAACTTCAACTATATACAAACCATTTGAATTAGGTTTCGGTTTTTGAATGTGCTGCCGTAAACAGACTCACTATTAAGTCTGATATTTATTGACACGTGAGTTTAAAATAGCTCTTTTTCTTGAAGAAATAGACACTCTGCTTTGGAAGTGTGCACATAGTTTGATAAGAAAAGGAGCCTTTCAAGAATAAGTGCAGAGCTCTCATATCTACTTGATTTTTTTCACCATTCTCACCTTCACCTGAGCAGAAATTAGAGTCAACATCATGCTGTATTCAGTCTATTATTGGAAACAATAAATCTGGCCAATTCTTCAGGGATATTTCAGTAAATCTTGAAGATAAAACCTTTGTTTCAAAATAATAGCTGGAGATTAAGAGATTATTTTCCAAGTTATTCACTTTGATTATTCTTATACCAAGAAACAGAGTCTGAGTCATGGATTAGAAAAGCCTCAGGTCAGAATATGTGTTAATCTTTCTTTAATTTTCTCAAAATCCTACTGTACTGTTGCGTATCATTTGGCCAGATGCCTACTGTTCCTTTATTCTTCAAGTGATGTTGAAAAAATAATGACAAATATAAAACCAAGTCGAGTATGTATGCATCTAGAAGGGATTTACCATTCTGTAATTACACAGGTAAATTATTCTTACAGGATCTGGAGATAAAAATACATCGATAACAATGACATCTTTACTCAAGGGGAAAACGTGAAGTAAATGAACCTCAATTTTTATTTAATTAGAGAAACAAAAGATACTTAAATACCATTCAAATAGACTGAAGCATCATTTATTTTCCTAATGTATTGCTGTCACGGATATAATTATTTTGAAATAATAATGGTCCAGCTTCCCTATTTTTACCTCAGCTGCTTCCATTCTTCAGTATTCCAGGGATAGTTGTCTCGATATTGAAACTGGAAAAAAAAAAGCTGGAATGTTTCTGCAAACAAGTGAGATTCGTGCCATCTCAATAGAAGTCATGCTAGCTTTGTGACTGCAGTGAATCATTGTTCTACTTCTTGAGGTATTAAATTAAATATTCATTTTCATGTTGCTGTTTTCATCTGATTATCTCAAATCTTTTTCAAAATGCAGCAATGTTTTTTCTATTTATTATGCAGATGAGGAAACTGAGATGTTAAGAGTGAAAATGGTGTTGTCAAATTCATAAGGCCAATCAGAATATGCCCAACTCTAAGGTATCATGTCATACAGTGCCCTGTATTGGGTTCCTCCTCTTTCAATTACTTATTCATTTTGTCTGCTTGCAGTTGCCAGTTTTTAATGGCAAGCTTACCTCAGAATATCTGCAGTGACTGGCACTGTGGACCTAATCCAAACTGGGCTGTCTGACTCCTGACTGGTACTGGGAAATGGTACCAGAGCTCCAGATTTGTGAATCTGTTTCTCAAAATTGGCTGAAAACCAGCTCTGGTTCTTTGAATAAAGCGTATTTTTCTTGTTTACAGCCTCTTCTTGATTCTTTCATATCAAAGTTTTAACCCCCTTTTTTTTTTCTTTTTCTTTTTTTCTTTTTTTTTTTTTTTTCTTATTTTATTTCTAGATTGCATTGCAGTCTACTTTGACATGGTGGCCCCAGCTGCACTTTGCCACTGAGCAATAGCAATTTATTCTGATGCTGATATGTTGAAACACAATATGATATTTGAGTGCTTGTATTATGTCCTAGTGAACACGACAAAATCATAAACAACATACTTTATAGCACGTCTCATTGAAATTAATATATTTTCCCATACTTAATATGGATAAATAAATACATGCATCATAAAGTTCATTTTTCTGTCAACTATAGGGAGCAATATTTCATGCTGTGCCCTTTCATGTAGTTGTATTTACAAATTCACACTTGTTACTCTGGAAAGACAAGTGTCTTACAGTAAGGAGTCAGAGGCCTAGAGTATCAGCTTTTTAGCAAATCTAGCAGTGTGTTCATTGTATTTGTATACTTCAGAAAACCCCTCGAATGCTGATACTATAAGAGTATGAGGAACACAGTTTTTCTTGTGACCACAGAGAGATTGTACAAATTACAAAGATATTCAGAAATGTTGCAGTTATTTTAATAAGGAAAAATTCTTAATATTAAATATTTCATCATAATGAGCAATGCTGAGCAATAATGTATTTTGACTTAATTGGAAATTGTAAGCATATCTATATAATAGGATTGGAGGTGGATGGAGTAAAGCAGCTGAAGTGGTTAAATGCTATCGAAAATGTTTATATTTCTTTTTCTTTAAAACATTTAATAACATGTACTACTTGTTGACTTAAAATGAAAAGTTGTATTCATGTGTTCACTTGTGACTGGTGACAGGATGACGGGAAATGGCCTCAAGTTGCACTAGGGGAGGTTTAGGTTGGATATCAGGAAAAACTTTACAGGAAGGGTTGTGAAGCACTGGAATAGGCTCTCCAGGGTGGTTGTAGAGTCAGCACACCTGAGTGTGTTTAAAAAACATTTGGACATGATGCTCAGGGACATGATTTAGCAGAGGGTTGTTAGAGTTAGGGTAGTATGTTTAGGTTGTGGTTGGACTCAATGATCTTTAAGGTCTTTTCCAACCTGAACAGTTCTACAATTCTATGATGTAACCACTCAGCCCTACTTGTCAGATACCAGAGAGAATTTGCCCTTTTATCTTCAAACACAACAGATAAAATCCCAGCTTATAACCACTCAAATTATTATTTCAGATCCATTTCATGAAAAGAACTGTAAGTAAAAATATTACAAGTTATTAATACTATGATAACACACTATGATAATACTATGATAACCCTTTACTATGGTCATCAAGTTTAGAAGACTGGTAAGTTCCAAGCAAAATTAATTCTTTCCTTACTAAACTAGAGTTCTATTCCAAAATACATTATGGCTAGCCTAGAAACATACCTACTGTTCCATATTAGCTATAGGTAACTCAGGACATGAGGATTTTCTCTCCCTTAGGAGATTACATCACCCTATATATTTTCATCATCCTATATATTTTCATTTTAGAAGCCTTAGGGCTCAAGTTCTTTAAGGACTGTTCTAAAGAGGAAATGTTCTATTAGAAGGGATATGAATGGCATGACATAAAATGCTGGTATCTTTTAAGACTTTAAATACTGTATTTTGCTGCAGAATATGGAGCTTTAAGAATTAACTTCATTCTGAACTTCTGATATAAAATGTAACAAAGTAGTGGAAATGTTTCAGATTCTATTTAAGCTATTTTGACTAAATGAAATATATGTGGGTATGTATGTCAAGTTAATGACTATCAAAAAAATACAAACAAAACAGTGTCACAATTGAGATATTTGATTTGGAATGCTGAAGAATTAATTCTTTTTTAAGAATAAACCTTAGTTTGGGTTAAGATTAGAACGTAATGCTCATTGAATTAGGGCTCAGAATTACGTTAGTTTTGGCTGCACAGTAAATTAAAGCAAAGTTGATGGAATGTCACTTCAAGATCAAAGATCAGCTTTGCAAATGAAGAGAATATCATTGCAATTTTCTGTGGAATCCTTTTGTAGAACTTTTTGACTAAATAGAAGCAGAGGCACATCAAGCAACTTCAGATGTATTAGAACTAAAATGCTCTAAATATCTTAACATCCATATTCGAATTTATTTTACTAAAGCCAATGTACTTGATTATTTGCTGGTGCTGGTTTTGCAATTTTTGGCAAATACTTCATCTGAATGAAAAATTAGTTTGGAACTAATTTTATAACTACCTTATAATCAAAAAGTATGAATAACTTGCCCTATCAGATTGAGGCAAATATAAATAGAACTATCATATACAGGATTTAAAGGAAAGGGAAAGCAACACCCTACTGTGCCTTTCAGTTCACTCACCTACTCTATGGCAGCGCTGAATTTAAATCCATACAATACATAATACAAGGTAGAACTTAATTCAGAGTTTTAGGAAATGTCTCTCACCAGACTCCTGCAAGGAATTGTTAAAGAAGAATTCCTCTTCTTTTGGATTAATTGTATGGAAATAGTAAAAAGATTAGGAGCCACTAAATCTGTATAATTAGTGCAAGAAAAAACGCACTCCTGCCTTTGATCATGACAGGATAATTAATATTAGAAACAAAGTTTCTCACATCATTGCGGCAGACCATCTTCATGGTGCTTGTATGGCTCTCACTCAGCATTTATTCTAAAAGTAAACAGGCTAAAGATGCTTGTTACATAATGTAAAACATGAAACTGTTTAACAAATTTCTCTCCAACACACACCATTTTTTCCAGTTCATTGTACTTACTACACGTTTCTATTCACCAGGTACAATTTAGAAAGGAAAAAAACAAACTGAATTTCAAATATAAAAATCCTTCAACTATTTTGTGCAGCTTTGTGAGACCACAGAGGTAGAAGGACTATTGGTCAAAAGGTCACACATTCTTGGACCCACTTGGACAGGCTAGCTGAGGTCAGTGGGGTTGGACAGTGCCACTGACAGTAAGAATTAGCTCATAAAAATGCAATGGCTCTAGGCTGTTTGTGTTACATAATAAACTTTTAGATAAACCTTTTAGGGAAAAAAAAAAAAAAAAAAGTCATTCTTTTATGGTAATGACTACGTTGCTAATACTCTGTTAGCAGAGCTGCATTCCTTGGCATGTTATCGATGTAATCATCTAAAAGAATGCCCAGACAGTCCTACATGAAATTCCAGTTCTTGCTAGGTAGTGGGGCACTTCTTAGACATCTGACTAAACAAAGCTGATTTAACATGAAACATGCACTTACCAACAATAGTCCTTGGCCTTACCTATGTCAGGAATGCATGTGGTGTCAAAAAATTCTATGCATATTCCAAAAATATATCTATAATTTAATTATACATGATCTTTTAAAATGCACAGTCAAATGTTATATACAGTTTTTAAGAAGTAGAAATATTTGAAAGATCAATTCATTTGGATTTTTAATTTAACCAAGATGTTACTCCCTATGAGATAGCCAAAATTTTTAATCAACACTGACCTGCTGTAAGACATGCCTTCATCAGAGGAAATATCTTATTTTAAGTTATTTGCAGCCATGAACCACAAATAAACTTCAAGATTAAGTTGCACTTGTGCAACACAAACTTGCTTTCAGTTAAGAAATGCTGTGAAACTAAGATAATAGTCTTCACTATTACCTTCACTACTAAGAAAACACAGTCTTCACTATACTGCGACACTGTTGCAGCTCACTAATTCAGTGTTCTGTTAGAGAACATGGTCAGTGTTATATATGATGAAGAAAGATGCTAGAGGTATTTTAGAGGCCAGTCTCTGCGTCAGATCCACTCATGAAATATACGAGGCAGTTAAGAGTTCATGTGTATAATGTAAACTAGCATAATAGCTAGTTAGGATGGGAGCAACTGCAGGACATTTAGCTGTCCCTTTCCTGATAAAGCTTCACCATTAGAAAAGTTTCCTGCATCTCTGGCTGTATTCTGGTAAACAACAGGTTCATACTAATAACTATGAATTTAATCTGCCTTAAAAATAAATAAATAAACAAATAAATAAAAATCTCTATCTTCTCTATGCTTTTCTGTGCTGTGCCTTTCACCTCACTATGTTCTGTTCCAAAAATTAATTATATTTTCTGTAAAAACAGTTTTTTTTAGTTCACAGCATCTCAAATTTCTTCCCCTATAAGAGGGATAGGGCCATCTTTCTTTGCTCCACTGGTTGTTTTAGGACAATCAGTTTAAGACAGAAGCAAATTTTCAGAGTGATGGTGACTGTGACTGTTCTCTTAATCAGCTTATAGTTGCCTATATCCCTAGGCATTAGTGTATTCTCATTCTCTACCTACTTTTAAATAGTTTAAAATTTAAAAAGTAAACCAGTAAGAACTGAAATATTTTAACACTTAACACTTTTCCTGTTTACAAACATATTCCATTAATTTCATTATTTGCTTTGGATGATTGGTTAAATCGGTGGTGAACATTGTTAGGTAATGGAATAGGAGGGCTTAGAAGAAAGGTTTACAGTTACTTCTAGTTACAGTATAATTACTGACCCTCTGTACTTCAGTTCTCAGGTCAAGTTTTATTACCTTCATGTTCATGAATTTCCTAGGTGCAAGTCATTGGGGTTAAGACAAACAGAATTAAGTGCATGCACCCTAAGACTTAATAGCATTAACAACCAATCAAGACAGTCCTATGAGTCACCTATTTGGCCACCCACAGGAAATTATCATCTGCAGCTCAACATTCAATTTCCTCCAAATACCTCACAAGAAAAGAGTCTACAGCAGCTACTATGCTTGCACTGTGAAAAAATTTCTATCATGAAAATAGGGTTTTATTTCCCTCACTGTATTCAACCCTATAGAGCAGCAGGTCACCCAGAGCATGCTCCCCTCTCCTAAATATCCTTAACTTACTTAAGTGTTACTTAAAGTAACACTGATGCTCTGTCTCCTTAGAATTAATAACAATTATAGTTTTCTTTTCCTTTTCCTTTTCTGCAAGGAAGAATGAGGTACTTCTCAGCTAAAACTCATTCAGCAAGCACACCAAGGGCTGAAGTGGTAGTTTTGGCAGCCTAGTTTCAGACATTTGGCCATCTCCCACTACAGTGCACAACACCATCACAGGAGGACGATGTTAAGCAAGTTGTGTTTTAGGTTGCTGCTGCACAGATATTTTGAGTGCGGGGGGTGGGCAGGGTGAGGGTGGGAGGGAATGAAGAAAACACCTCCATCATTTTCTCTACTTCTGCTCTCTTTTGCACGTGTCAATGATTGTTCAGTTCACAGCAAACATTTCAAGAACCAAAACAGCTAAAAACAAACACTCTCCTCAGATTCTTAGTCTGCAGCTCATTTGAATTGGAGCGCTGTTACATTAGCATCAGCGTTTACACAAGTAAGGTTTTGGAAAGAGGAAGAGAGAACTTCTCCTTTCAGTGGCAGCCAAAGCACAAGATGTCAGATACTGTGACCACATAAATACAGCCTAACTGAATAGGCATTTTCTAATTGGCTGACTTTCTTCCCTAGGACTCTGCATGTAGATGGTGAAAGATTCCTGTAAATCTGTTATATTCTTACCCACAGTCAGAAGAAAGTACAACTGCTTTAAAAATCTCTTTCTCCACAAATATTTCAGAGAAAGGAGACATAATAGAGAAGATAACAGAGGATGGGTGTGACACATCAACTTTCTGGTTGCAATTGGGCTAAAGGTTAGAGTATGTCTCCCTTAAGACTACAGATGACTAAAGATGGCAGATTACTATGGTCTCTGTTTTTCTTTCCCTGAAAACTGGGACCTACTGAAGTCAAATCATCTATATATTTCTGTTGCAGTGCACTTTAGTTAGTCCATAGGAGGTTTTCCCTCTGAAATGCCCATTTTAACAACCAATGATATATGAAAAGAGCTATCTCCAAGTTGCCTGAAGACAGCAATTATTTTTTGCCTATGGCAGAAAACACATACACAAGGTGGGAACAGCAGACAAGACAAAAATCTGAAGCAGAAAGCAGTAAGGAATGGGAGCTCTTAGCCATAGCTTTTTCACTGCAATATGTTGATTTCATCCAGGAACCTGCCCTGAACTCTTTCACCCTACAAACTGTGCTCTTCCTCCCAAACTGTCACCTTCATCTCTTTCTCCTTCTAACGTAATGATCACCTTCAACTCTTTCTCCCTCTAATGTATGCCTGTAAACAGCATTTTCTCTCCCTGTTTCACCTGGAATAAACAACCCAAGAGGGAAGCAGGTGCTTTTATGGAAAAGGTCAAGACAGAAGATCAAAAAAGAGTTGCGACATTTAGCTAAAGGTAACTTTCAGAAAGAGCCTGCTGGAGAGTTGCTTAGTGAAAGAGAGCACATTTCATTTCCTTTCTTTTTCTGTTACATTTTGCCCCTCATTTCAGAAGAAAGCTGAAGGTTTGCTTGAAGCTCTTCTGCACTACGTTTGATGAAAACATTTTGTGTCGCTATTCATGATGAGCAAGTCCTGATGCATTTGTTTACAATCCAGTCCCTGAGGAATAACTATCTACGCCTTTCACATGCTCTAAGCCATTTCCCCCCCCCTTTTGCAGGTCATTAAACCAAAAACATATCAGCAAAGGGACTGCAAAGACTCTTTTATTTTTATTTTTATTTTATTTTACTTTTATTTTTGACAGCTATTTCTCATCTTAGAAAATTCAGCTTTGTAGCATTAAGTGATGCTATAGTGCATGCAGCAGGCAACTTGACAAGATAATGTGAGTTCATGAGGTCCTCTACAGACACATTTTTGCAGTCTCTTACTGTTTGCATCTAGGACTTTAACAATCCTGATGGGACAACAGAGCAGAACATAAGAAATCCAGGAGGTTCCTGGAATGAATTGTTGATTTCCTCTTTCAAGTTATAGAAGAGACAACGAGGAAAGAGATGCAGTGCTGGACCTCCTACCAACAATTACAAACTTGTTGGAAATGTGAATGTCAAATGCAACTGTCTTCAGTGACCATGAGATAGTGGAGTTCAGGATCCTGAGGGCAGGGTAGTATATGTAGAGAAAGACACAGTCCTGGGCTTCAGAGAAGCTGAGTTTGATCTCTTCTGCCTTTGGAAGAGTCCTCTTGGATTAGGTCTTGGAGGAAACAGAGGCACAAGACAGCTTGTTAATATTCAAAGATTGCTCTAATCTCAAGAGTAGACAAGGGTGAATGGTTTTAAACTAAAAGAGGAGAGATTTAGATTAGATGTCAGAGGAAAATTTTTCACTGAGAGAGTTGTGAGGTGCTGGAACAGACTGCCCAGAGAAGTTGTGGATGCCACATCTCTGCATGTTTATATCCAGGTCAGATAGAGGCCTGGGCAACCTGCTCTAGTGTCTGATTTAGTGGTTGGCAACCCTATCCAGGGCAGCGGCATCAGAACTAGATGATCTTTGAGATCCTTTCCAACCCAAGACATTGTATGTTTCTATGATTCTAAGATTCTATGCCTTAGCCTGACAGTTAAAGTAACATTTGTTTTCCATCCCTTATTATTTCCTTGTGATGAAATCATTCTAGATATCAGAACAATTACGTGTATGTGTATCTTACTCTTTCAGCAAATGACTGGAGAGGCCCACTTCATAATTCTTTGACTTTTGTACTCTCAGCACTGGTTGTTGCTGGAAGTCTTTGGCAATGAAGTAATTCCGACTAAATCTACAATGTCAGTACCAAAGTTAAACAAGAATGAAGTTTGTCTTTGCAATGTAATGAATCCAGATTACTCTTTCACAAGAGGGAAATATGAGAAGAGATAATTCCATGACAACCTTTCCTGGCATAGAAAAATGTCATTATACTCCACAGATAACTTGTTTATGTCATTCAATAAGGCTTCTAACCTTTACTGTCATGTGCATTTTACTCCTGGATTGTTTATGTGGTTTTTCACCTGGATTCACAACATATTCACAACAGATTCAGGAGGTAATGTATTTTCAAATTCTAGTCTTTAAAAATAAACACAATTTCCTTACAAATTAAGCACAATATCATATTATTTGTCTTGAAAGGTAAACACTGATCTGTCCATTTTCCTTTGAACATTCTTCCTTCATTCACAATTTTTCTTTTTTGGGGGTTCTGTTTTCTTCTGAGATGGCATTAGCTAAGTTGAAATATTAGCATCAGCAATCACTGCATTTTACTCAGCAAGCAGCACAAGCCAGATGTAATACTCACAAGTTTCAGTGTAACTATGTGTGTGCAACAGGTGTGAGAGGAAGTCAACACTGCAGTGCACCCTCCCTTTGCCTTGGTTTCATTCCAGACTATGCCAATCGCACACCAATGTTTGGTTGTTCCTGAGCAATGGGTCCAGGCCTGGGGTTGGGCCAAGCCACTTGGTGGGGAAGAACTGCTGCCATGATGATTTGGGTCAGGATGGGTTGTGCTGTGCCACCTGTAGTCTGTGGGTTGGGCATTTCTGGTTTAATGATTTTAAGCCAGAGGAGAATAGGTTTACACAAGACATAAGGAAGAAATTCTTTACTAAGACAATGGTTAGGTACTGGAACAGGTTGCCCTGAGAAGTTGTTTATGTCCCATCACTGGAAGTGTCCAAGGTCATGTCTGACTCTGACCAGCCTGATTTAGTGCAAGTTGTCCCTGCCCAAAGCACGAAGTTTGGATGAGAAGATTTTTAAATGTGCCTTCCAACCCAAACTATTATATGATTGTATGAATTAGGAAAGTTTGAATTGCATAATGTCCCTTATGCTCAGCTAAGTTCAAGAATAAACTGTAGTTCCTGAAAAGAAATATGCATTGATGCATTGATTCAACAGGTCTTATGTACAGACGCCTTGCGAAAGTTACAGTATGTACAGATAGACATTTTATGGATTTCAGTAATCAGGATTATTTAGAGATGATCATTAGTAACTGTTTTGTAAATGGTTATCTCATTTTTCATCTTCATCCATTTCACTCTAACAATTTCATTATGAGATGAGAAAGGATGGGGTTCCTTTTTTCCCTATTGCTGTGGAAAATAATAAATTGTGCCTTTCATGCATCTAGTTTTTTTAGAATTATTATGCACACTCAACACTATTAAAAGTGCATTTTTGCTTCTCTTTGTTTCAGTTTTATTAATTATATTCACTTGTTCTTATTGTGATCCCATATGAATATACTAGTATGTACACTATTTTGCATAGGGATCAGTGCATAAGTGAAGATGGCCCATAAACATATGCAACTCTAGGCTTACTAGAAGGGTACCTGGTCAAGGCCCTTTTCTAAGAAAAGAGATAATAATAAAGGGGGGTAGTGATGGGAACCACGTCTCATCATGCTATGAGTGGGTGAAAAAGTAGAAATGTTTTTACCAGCAGGGTTACCTGATTGAGGATTTGTAAGGTGGAAGATAATCACAAGAAACAAGAGGTTTCTCTTGGTCATACCAATTGATGGGCTCACAAGCTACAGGTACCGCTCTGAGGAAGGATTTACCTTGCAACCAGTAAGACTGTTCACAGACAGACCTTGGGCTGAGAGTGTTCTGGAAACTCCAGAGCTCTATGTATCTATGGGGGAAGGGAGGTGATGAAGTGTGGGGAGAAAGAGAAGCAGGAAGAGCAAAGAGGGTATATAGGTAGAAAAGGATATAAAAGGAATAATTTCTGACTTTACTATTCTATCCTTTTAGTCAGAAATTCTATATTCTCTGGAGAATATCTTTTCTAAAAATTGACATTACTGATGTTTTCCAGTGACCTAAATAGAGACACAAGTGTTCTTTAGCCAGAAAATGCTTTCTCACCATTCATATCTGTCCATGTTTAAATAGGTCACCTCTATTCCGTATTGTGAGGAGGCAGTTCTGACACAAGATCATTTGTTATGTATGGGTTTTTCTGTCAATAAGAGGAGCACCACTGTGGCTACATTTGTGTTTTCCTAAGAGACTCCTCACACTCTTGTAGCACCCAATTCACTGACTACAGGTACTGGAAAGCCCTTGAAACTCCATTACAGAGCGGCAAAGAGTGGGAAAGGCAATTCTAACTGAATTGAATTCTAATTTGAAAAAACATTTCAAAATGTCCCATCTTTGTGCCTCACAGAGAAGGGAAGGCAAACATTTGCACTTGTGAAAAGATGGTGGCTAAAGATCTTAGCACATACTAATAGCCTGGACTGACCACATGTTTTCTTTCAGTTTGGTTTCTATCAGAGCATGAGTCTGGTGAAACTGTTAGTCTATAATTCCATCTGGGTTTGCCATATGCAAGCTATTGAGCCACTGCTTCCAACAACCATTGGTTTTATACTACAATATACTACAATACTAATTGGAGATTAGTATTTATTAAAGGTCACATGTTTTTGAATTGTGATCGACATCCAGATATGTGTATGCAGCCTACTCACATCCAGTGTTGACTGCTAACATAATGCCATTAAATTGACCTTTTGCACATTGACATTTATGATCCATTCCCGATCATTTCATATGTGGAGTATTATAAATTCTTGCCAATGGAAGTTGATGAGGCACATCCCAAATGTTGAGACATAAGAAGAATGAGCACACAAGTGCCCTCAAGAATTTCAACTCAAAGAATTTCAACCCTGCTGCATTGTATTAGAGAGAGCAAGCCTAGTCAAGGGTACTTTTCCCAGGAGATAAATCAAGCTAACAGTATTATGACATAGCCTTAATAAGGAACTAACTCATACCTGAATCAATTAGGTGTTTCTTGTCACTCGTAAATAATAATGTTTGGAAGTAGCATACAGCATGCCCATCAATGGACAGACATTGTAATGATAGATTTCTGGAAAAATTATGAGCAGCTGCGATCTCCTTTCAGTGTAAAAACAAAGAAGATAGTATCTCAGTTCAAAGTTCTTCTTCTTGCATCTGCATTGTTCCTACTCAAAATTATTCTTGTCATTCCACCTTCCAGTTCAATGGCAAGACAACAAATTATATCCCATTTAGTCTTTTCATGTTTGAAATTTTGGCTTTTGTCACTTTTAGTTCAAGTCCTAGCATTTCATATCCACGATCCATCATCATGTGCAACTAAAACTTTATAGCAGATTTCTTCAGAAATCTAGGCAGAACACACAGTTTATAAACAGTTTAAAAATATGATGCATATTTCTCATTCATTTAGTGCAAAAAAATTCCTTCAGAAATTGGACAGCTGTAATTCTTTTTTTCCTTTTCAAAGCCCTTCTCTAATGAGAGAGCAGAAACCATTTAAGGAGTTGTGAACATTTTTTGTAGAAGCAAAACAGTCTCACGTGACCTGTAGTCCCTTCTCCCAACTCCTGACAATATGGTTAGCACAACCAATGATAAGGCAAATATCCATAATATGTAAGAGGGTTGTTCATGCATACCTCTTCTCCCTTCTCTCCTACACCTCTCTGGCCCAAGGATGTGAAGACACTCAGGGAGATAAGGACATCAGTACTATCAAGACCCAAGTGCTGTGTTACCCAGAGGGTGTGGGGGACACCCATTTGCAGGGTGATTAAGACCATCAGCATTATCAACTCCCAGGTGCTGGGAATTTGGTGCAGGATATGGGGAAACCTGTCCTGCAAGAGGGAGGTATAGCAGCACAGTGAACACTATCCATAAAATCAAGCAGCTACTTAGACCAGAACTGCTGCTGGATGGCAAAACCTGTGGCCACTGGTGAACAGAAACCCTTCTGTTAAGTAAGGTAAAAAAGAACAATAAGAGCAAGTATGGCTGCTTCCTTCAGCCACTCTGGCTCACTGTTGCTTCTGTGCAGTCACTGGAGCCCAGCCCAGTGTTCAGGAAATCAGTGTGACAGCCCAGCCTGGGAGAAACGGCTGCTGCAGCTACAGCCAGTATCAAATTAGAGCACATATCCCAGTGACACACAGGAAATGTTAGGTCACTGACACAGTCAGCCACAATGGCTGTCCTAGCCAAAGGCTGTCTTCAACAACACTTATACACAAGACTCATGTAAAACATAGGCACAGATCACCAAGAACCTCTCATACTCTCTGGCTGGCTAGAAGAAATAGAAGTTCACTATTGAAGGCAGACACACAGCACCCTCTATGTTTGCAAGCATGCACACATTTCTAACTTCAAGTATCTGGCACAGATACTCTGTCCAGCATCCCTGCCCAGATCCTGGGCCCTTTTAGCAGCTTCACAGGTCACCTACTCACTGGCTAGTCTACCTTGAACACATGAACTCATCCCTCATTCACAAATCCTTCTGGGAATACCAATAAGGCCTCACTACCTACAAGTCATCTCAACCTGAACCGAAAGTCTCCAGTGTTTATCATCTGGCCCAGCTTAAACTTTGCTCGTGAATACACATGTACAGCCTCCACTCACAAGCCTGGGAAGATACAGAAACTTCCCCCATCACTCCCCACCAGAACCGTGCACGTAAGCTGTCACCCACACCTTGCTCCAACCACCATTGCAGAGCATTGCATGCACCTCATTGACTCTAGTCCCCTGCCAGTCACTGGTCTGGTAACACACATACCATTCTCAGCCCGATGACTGGGAGTAGAAGACACACACTCACTCCAGTAGCTGATGCTAGGACCATTCCAGTAGCTGGCATCACAACCTGGGGGCTTGTATCCCTAGTCTAACTCCAGAAGAAGGCGCCCAGTGCACTTATACCAATTCCCCCAGAACCAGAATTCTGTGCTCAGAATGCTATGGGGCTTTCCTGAGCCCTAAAGAGGATCCTTCAATTACTAAAACAAAGACCCCTATTTTCCCTAGTGACTAGCACCACAGTTCACAGGCCTATACCCCAGTCTGATTCCAGTATCTGGCATCACGTTCTTTCACACTTGTTCATCAATAGCTGACAATATGGGCTCAGAGTACATGGGGCCTTCCTAGGTCTAGAAACGGATCATAGAATCATAGAATGGCCTGGGTTGAAAAGGACCACAATGATCATCTCGTTTCAACCCCACACCATACACAAGGCTGCCAACCACCAGACCAGGCTGCCCAGAGCCACATCCAGTCTGACCTTGAACGCCTCCAGGGATGAGGCATCCATGACCTCCCTGGGCAACTTGTTCCAGTGCGTCACCACCCTCTAAGTGAAAAACTTTCTCCTAATCTCTAATTTCAGGTGACCTTCACCTGCTCCCAAAGTGAACACCAAAGGTACATAAACCCTCAGCCTAACTCCAGTAGCTGACACTAAATTCACTTATGTTGCCTCTCACAGTAGCTAGCACTCATCACTTCAAATCATACACAGGCTCAGTAATTCAGATTCTACCTCCAATAGCTGGTTTTGAAACACACATTGCTCCCACCCCGATGGCTAGAAGTACGGAACTCCACCACACCCCACTTGCTCCAGTAGCTTGTGCTGAACCTCTCCTTCTAACTCACTGCAGTATCTGACACTGCAGGCCAGGGGCAACTACACCTCTGGTCTGACTCTAGTAGCTGGCATTCGGTTCATTTACACTGGGGGGACCCCAGGAGCTGGTACTCCAAGCACAAATCTGCCCTTTCCAATCAAGGGGGCTATGGCCCCTCTGACTATTGACATTAGGACTCCCACTCTACCCAGTAGCAGACACTACAGTCCATGGGTACCTATAGATTTGGCCTGACTAGTTTCTTGCACCTGTTGCACTCATAAAAACACACTGATCCCACCAGTGGCTGGTGCCGAGATCACCACACTCTCTCTCCTAGGTGGCACTACAGGCAAGGGTGACTTTTTTCTACACGACTACAGTAGCTGACACTGAGATCTCTGACTTCAACTTTTCCTTCTTCCTCCAACTGGGCTAAAATTGAAGCACAGAATGATTTTGACAAAACAAAACAAAACAAAAACCAAACCTGTCATTCTCTCTTTATTTTAGCAGTACTCTAGTTGATCAGGATGTGTTGCAAATATTTTTCTCCTAGGAACTTAAATTATCTTACACTAAAATTGTTAGATCAACTTAGAACTTCTATGTGGGTTTTTGTTTGTTTGTTTTAATCATTCATTCTGATATTATAGGCTGGTTAAGCTTCTTTCTGAGACGTGCCAGCTTGTTAAAGTTCTTATTTTTTTGGTTGTAATTAATTAACTGAAATGGTATTCTATTAATGAGTAGGTGTGTGTTTTATGAACAACTTTTTCATGTATGCACAGGGATAATGCAGAGCAGAGATCAAAACTGAAGCAGAATTCAGATTTCTTTTCTGAATTACATTGCAGACTTTCTCAAGGCAAGCTCAAAGCCCTTGCCAGAGAGTTCTTTGTGCACAACTGAGAGTTTGATTAAAATGCCATCCTTCAAAAATTAAAATAACCTATTTCTAATTATCAGTAGTAAATGGCCATCAGAATTAGCTATACCTATATGAACCAAGTATTTGATGGATTACTTTACTCCCATTTGGAGAGCTTTCTAAAATCTAGCTAGAGTGTACTTTTAATTTATTCACTTATATACAACGCATAAATAAGGATGGTTTTGTTACTGTACTTACTGTTGAATCTGAGATGTAGCACACATGACTGGGACTAAAACTAGATATTGCAAAAAACCAAAATTAAATACAATTACAAAGCCTGCTTTTAACCTAGTAGCAATTTTACTCGTATTTAGTAAAGAAGGAGGACCTTCTGTTTACAGCTGAGTTTCTCAAGAGTATTGAATAGATTTCAGCAGGAGATTGTGGAAATTCATTTATCAGGATTTGCCCCATTAACCTTACTGGAAGTTTTTTTTCTGATGTGGTTTCTTAAAAGGGTAAGAGAAGATAAAGCCCTTAACCAAGCTAGAAGGAAAATCTTAGTAAATATTTTTAAGAAAAGTGGTAAACATCAAATGTAGGGAGATATGTAAGCAAAACTGGGTTTTCTGCATCTGTTTTGAGGTTTTTTGTTTGTTTGTTATTTTGCGTGTATATTACTGAGAAAACTCCCTATGTGTTTTCTACTTCAAGCAGCTATAGCAAGGACTCATAGTGAGAAGCATGTCATTTCAAAAATGTGAAGATTTAGCTTCTTCTCCAAAGAGCTTCTGCTTCAGTTTTCATTAACCACTCAGTGAATAAAAAGAAAAGGGAGAAATGAGGGGATGCTGATAGTTTCTACTTTGCACTGAAAATCAGTATTTGGAACTCTATAGAAAGATTGTATGAAGGAATTTCTGAAGTGGATTGTTGTGGATAAACAGATTTTACCAAAACAATTTAACCAAAGTGGCCCAAATAATTTGTCAGTTGATGTCCATGACCATTTCTAGAGAAACAAACACAGAAATTATCACATTATATTTATTTTAGACACAAAAGAGTAGACAAGACAGTTCATACATTTAAGTTTTTACTTTCAGCTAAATACTTCACATTTTACTACACGCAGCTGGGTAAAAACATTTTTTTCTTGATGCATTATCATAAAATCAGAAGTTACTTCAGTGGCTTAGAAAGTATTTTGAGGTTAGCAAATTGAAGGAGGGCAGTTTTGAAATTACTGCAGTGTTGTTAGAAGGGAGAGGAAAGACACATTGCAACAGCAAGAAGGAGCAATACTGCTTTAGAAGTTTAGGATATATCACAAAATACAAAACACTGAAGCAAATCGTAGAGCAGCATATTCATGCAGATTGTTACAGCAGGAGTGCTTTACCTTTTGAGTTATCACAAATATTGCTGTTTCCAAATCTGAGTCAGATTGCATTAAGCCAGCTGAAATGTTTGTCTGGTGCCTCCTGAGGTTCACGTGGGCATGGTAAATGTGTATATGGCTTAATTTACAAAACAAATTTAATATATTTATCTTCTGCTGGACCTGTTATTTCTGCTGACCTTTATCACCCGATTTTTTTTCTACAACAGCTGATTCTCCAGACAAAAAAACAATGTTTAGAATGGTCTGCACAACTCCTCATGAAAAAAAAATACTAGGCAAAGTTGTCTGATTAACCATCTACTTATAATAAAAGATTCTGCTCCCTTTTGTATTTTTTTCCAATTTTTATTTATTTATTACCTTATTTAATATTCAAGTTACATCAGGAAAGCGAAAGCCAAATTGCAATAGCTGTGATTCAGCTCTAGGCTAGAGTAAGTAGACTTGGTCTACAATGATTTATAAAACATAATAATAATTAGCACATTTTCTCTGCTTTTGTTTACATAAGGCAACTTCAAGTACAGTAAATAAACTATGCAGATTTTTTTACGCATGGGTTCTGTGCAAAGATTCTGAAAGTCAACTCTTTTCTTCAAAAAGGCATTCCATTAAAATACCTTCTGCTGACTTTCTGTTGATTTATATTTTTCTCTTTATGTAGAGCAGATTCAGGAATCTGTAAAGGCTTATCACTGTTAACTGAGTTCCTTCCTGCCTCCTGCAATGTCAGTATGTTGTTTTGAGTTATGAGGTCAAATTTTTCATTATTGTTTACAGTGATGTAGAAAAACACAAACTCAATCTCAGAGACAGGGCTTACTCAGCTTACACATCTAACAGGACTTTTTGATTTACTAATATTATTAAAGAATCACAAAGAAAAGTTCTTGTGCAGAAATGGCCACATTCAGTTCCATCTTAATTGAATTTCTACAAGTTTTCAAGCTAATGACAAGACTGCAGCAGTAGAAGGGAAGACATCAGTTCTCCTTTTCCTGTTATTTCCCATTCAGTGCGAAAGAAAATGCATTTAAAATCATAGTGGCAACTCACACTTCTAATTAATGTGCTATATTGTTCCCATCTCCTTAGACCACCAGTGCAAACCCCAAATATTTAGGGAAGAGTTGACAATACTTAGATGATCAAAACTTTCAATTCAACCAAACATAACAACTCAGAAGTATATAGTTGAATTACAGAGAGACAGTCTTCTGCCAGTCCTCTATTGGCACATAACTATACACCCAAGTAGTAGAAGAAATATATTCAAATAAATACTTATTGTTGCAAATATCATGATGCTTAATACTGCACCTGCAGGAGAAAATGTGTAAGATGTTTGCAGTGATATTTCAGTATAGTCAGAAAACCACTGTATCCAGCTTTTTCACTGTCTGCTTTACTTATAACAAGATGGTTTGGGTCAAAGCCTAGCACTATAATCCTTGGTTTCTTCAAAATCAAAATTTCTATCACTGGTCCTGTTGGAAAGGAAATGTTGAGACCATGTTTGCCTTTTCACACACTTAAGCTACTGGAATGAAACTCCACGCTCCTAAAAAAAACAAAAACAAAAACAACAACAACAAAAAACTAAAATCCCTGAAATGACAATCTATTTCTCCGGGTATTTCTCAAGTTATCTTAAAGACACCCCAGGCAGATGACAAACTGACAGACTGAAGCATGTTTGTCTGAATGACTTAGTCACTTTATGGGTTAGTAATGATAGTTTGGGACTTCCTGAGGAGTTTCTGAATTGCCTTTTGAATACTTCTTCTTATTATTATTATTCAACATTTCCTCTCCATTTCACTGCTACATTGAAATGCTACTAACCTTGATGGTTCAGTAGTAAAACTAAACACTACAGTCCAGAACCTTACTCTTCCAAAGAAAGCACAAGACCCATCATCTCACCTTCAGCTCACTTGGGTACTTAATAAATACCACACCACTAAAAGGCATCTAACCAGATTAGGACAGGACAAGACAGAATAGAATAGGGTGGAGGAGGGAAGGGAAGGAAAGAAGAGGAAAGGAGAGGAAAGGAAAAGGAGAGGGAGAGGAGAGGAAGAGGAAGAGTTCTGTTGGTAGAAACCTTCAAAGATCATCTTATCATATCCTCTCATTAGGAAAAATGTTCCCACTTCAGATCCTTCAGATCCTCCCAGGAATAGAAATCACTTCTTTTAAAAAGCCATACAGCTTAAAGTGCATTCATATGACAAAAATAAATAAATAAAATTAAAAACAAACAAACAAATAGAACAGTCCTGATAAAACAGAAATGTTAAAAATGCAGCTAACAGAATTTTCCATTCTTCTGAGGACAAAATATGCCAGGCCTTGAATGCCAATTGAAAGGTTAAAGGCCTTTAAATCAACATAGTATCAGCAACTACCTTCATTCCTGAGCTTGGTTATAAGGTCTGGCTGGACTTTATTTTCAGTTCTATGTCAAATCATAAAACAGTACTTCAGTCATCTGTCTCAGCTATGAGAGCATTGGGATACTGTGAGAGGGAGAGATTATACAAGAGCTGCTGCAAAAATAATGCCTCCTATTTTGTTGTCTCACTACATCAGAGGCAGATGCTGGTAGTATGGCAGAAAAGGCTGAACCTTCCCACCAATAAACAATTGCATTTTGTTGCCATGTAGCAGATGGCAGCAGAGGGGCAGTCTAACAAAAGGGCATCTGACACAGAAGTGTGTATGAAGCAAAGGTGAGGAAATGAATTCTTCCATGTGGAAATGATTGCACGCACTGACATTCATCTATGTTTGCTGAACAATTATGGAAAGCAAACAGTGGATGTGAGCACACTGAGGTGACGAATCATGCATTTCAGAGCAGTGACAGTGACAGTTGATCATTTCCACTAGTGCAGACTTTTACAAGCATGACATGCAGGCTTTTGTTCATGACTGGCAGAAATGCAAAGCTAACGGTGGTGGCTATTTTGAAAAACTGTGTTTTGTAGCTGAGAATTTGCTCTATCAAACAACGTTATTATGGTCCTTGTATCTGTTGTGTTTTCCGTGGAAATAAACAGGTTGCATAATTTTTGAAGTGACCTGCATATAAGTTACCCTCTGGGAGAAGACTTACTGACTGCCTCCAAGTAAATTTTTGAAATTCCAGTGCTGGCTTCTATTTCTCACTTCTGTGGGGGTTTAAAAGCATTACAAACTATCACAGGCCTTAGCTCCACAAGCCAACTTCCTTGGCACAAATAGTAATACAGCAGCAGAGACACCTAAAAGGTAGGAGAAAAAGACTGAATCTATGTATCATAGCATAGATGCCATGAACAATCTGTGATGCGCTGGCAGAGCTCTTTAAGGCTGTTGAATCTGTAGCATGCCAGAGTGTGTATGAACAGTTGGAGGAAACAACTGCTGTGGCAAATGCAATCCATGTGGTGGAATGAGTAAAGAACTTTAGACATCATAGACTTCTTCTTCCATGCCATGATTGATCTCTCCATGAAGTTGGTGGAAAGTATTGCGCCTCAGGATATCCCAGCCACTCTGAGAATTAGTCCTAGACGTGCCTCGTGACAATGATGGATCAGACAGGTCCTTCTTGTACAGGATGTTCCTATCAACTTCCAGCTTTTCCAGACTTTTGTCACAGTTATCCCTGTCGTGAGTCTTAAATGCTTCTGTGTATCGCATCATTCTGTGTTTGTTGGGATCAATCCTGTCTTCTATTCTGTAGGAGGATTAAAAAAACAAACTACATGAAATAGAATTTTGCCAGTTTACACACAAAATAGAAGGATAGATCACTCCCAGATACATGCTTAAAGACTCATCCATTCCACAAAGCCCTATGCAGAAACAGGAAACTTATTAATAGGCATGATTCTTTTATTTTTTTTCCATCTCTAACATATGCTCTCATAAAAGTAGCCTCACCAACTCAGCTGCTAGTACAATTACCTCCTTTCTAGGCTTTCACTCCTGATACCGACTTCAGTCCATAGTTTTTTCTCCCTAGCCATGATTTGCCTTTTCTGTTTTGCCAGTTGTAAATGACTGGCAATTCCACATCATTTAACTCTAGCTCCAGATCCTTTTTACATCCACATATATTCATCTGTTTCCTTCCTTGCTGTTTCTCCTCCTTTGATACTCCATGGTTGTTAGTGTCAGGATGTCATTTATCTTTTGCTGAACTTTGGTTTATCTTGTCCACTTTCATCAACCCTTCTCTGCTTCACTTATGATTTGCTTTTGGAAATACTGTCCCATACTATATACAACAAACATACATGCAATTTGAAGGAACTTCTCATATGCTCCCAAAGTAATGCCTCCCATTTGTTTCCACGGAAATGGCAACGAAGAGCACAATAACACTATCTAATACAGCAAATTCTAGCAACAAAATGCTATTTTTAAAAATAGCCAGCACCAGCAGAGGTGACCCACTGTTTCACAGCTTCTACAATGGTATACTTGCTGAAATGTGCTATCCACCATCTCACATTCACTGTTTAGTCTCAATAAGTGTTCAGCAAGAATCAGTGAATACCAGTGTGCACAATTGTTTCTAGGTGCCAAAATGCAGTGGCACACCATTGCCTTCTTTGCACTTCCATGTCAGATGTCATTTTGTCAGACTGCCTCTCTGCTGCCACTTGTCACACAACAGCAAAATGTTAACAGAATATTAGTGGGAATCAACATTTGCCTCTGACACTGCAAGGTAACATTAAAAAATAAAAAGAAAAAAAAGAGGCATTACTTTCAGAGCATCCCTCACAGATCACATCACACTATTTTCTCTTTGTATCCAATGAAGAATTTCTGCTGGGATATTGCTTTTGCAAAGTTATGTTTTACACCTTGTTCTGTAGTCACTGTTCTTTGTTAACATGTATGTCTGTTTGTTCTAATGGGAAACCTGAAAAGGCCTGAAAAGGCGTGGCTCACTTCTCCCTAAAACCAAACAGCCACCACTCTCCCTTCTGATTTTATCAGCAAAAAATAAAGCAATGAGACAGTTCATATGCCCAAATATGGTTTATTCTTTTCTCACCCTGGCAGAAATCCTATTAATTTTTGGATTATTTTGTTACCTAAAACTACAGTTTGTTATTTCAGGGCTTAAATCCCAGACCTGAGACTTTGTCACTAGATGCAGACCTCACAAATTATAAAATACAGTTGCTATATTTACACCAAAAAGAAAGGTCATCTTTAATTATTCCTGTCCTATTTTGAATAATCTCAAGGACAGTTCATTACTGCTGAACATCTCATTGACTGCTTTTGCCTCTGCTATTTCAAGCATCCAGTGCTCAGTCAACCAAGCACAGCAGTGAAGTTCTGTCATCATTATAAAGAGTCTGAAAAAAAATAAAACTATGCCTTTTAATCTGTGCAATTTCTGGGATCTTTCTTCTGGAAATAATGGAAAATTCAATAGCAGAACTATCTGAGCAGAACAGTGTTTGTCACTCATAAACATCAAACAGAGTAGGATCTTTATTCTGGAAGGGACTACAAACACTCCTCTCTATGCCATTAGAATGACTCTGATCCATACATTTGGATATTTCTTCTAGGATCTTTACTTCCACTGGAAGAGAACTCACCTGAGATACCATCGGTCCCCCAGCCCGTACTCCCGCCCACAGATCCCAGAGCGAGGCCAGAGACACCGTGGCAGCTTTCGTTCCAGCATGACAGTAGTAGCAACAATCTTTACAATTAAAACAATAAATAAATAAATAAATAAATAGATAGACAGATAGACAGACAGACAGACAGACAGATAGATAGATAGATAGATAGATAGATAGATAGATAGATAGATAGATAGATAGATAGATAAAACAAAGAACTCAGTTGAGTTAGAAAAAAATCACTCTTTTTCAAAATTACCAGTCTCGCGAGTACTCATCAGCTCCATGCATAATGAAAGAAAAACACAGTGCCAGTACTCAGTTTATTACAGAGCAAGTCACAATTTTAGTTCTAACTGTGCTATGATTGCCAGTGGTGCTCTTCAAACAATGTTAAACTTGTTCCTTTCTATACCTAACAGACATGACTAAGATAATTAATTTATAAGATAGATAAGAGGACATTTACATCAGTGTTAACCGTTTTCAGAACTTAACTACCCTGGCCACACAACAACAGTTAATTGATTTAGTATTTTATCCCAGGAAAAATACTAGGAAGTTGGTTTCTTATTGAGCAGTTTTGTAAATGATCTGTATGAATACATCAAAAGGCCCTAGACTTTTCAGGAAGAGAGTCAGGCCAACTTCTCTTAATGGATCCAAAGACATTACCAACCAACTTCTAACCATCAGCTTTCATTATATCTTCCTCCCAGACAATCTCTGTAATTATTATTTAACTCTCAATTACACAAGAATGTGATTTTTAAGATAGTGGCAACTTTAATTCTATTTAAAAAGCAATTCCACACTAAGTGAAGAAGCAGTTAGGGGAACACAGGGTGGACCAGAAAGGCTGGATGGACTTTTCCCTCTGCTATTCAAAATAAGGTGGTAATATTACTATACCAAAGATATCAGGGAAGGTAGTTTCACATGGGAAGATCTACAGAAAAGTAGTCTACAGAAAAGTAGACTTTAGAAAATTCACACTGATAAAACAACACTTAGAGGTTGATGCACAGAATCTGTAAAGCAGATTTAAAGGAACATAGATTATTGAATCACGAGAAGTCCATGAGCAAAGTGAAGGTCTGGGAAAGACTTTACAGTGCACAGAAAGCAAAATAAGTAACTGCATTGGCTAACACATTTTTCCTGGACAATTTTTTTTTTTTTTTTACTTTTACTCAAAGAGAAAACCCTACCCAGATTACCTGGGCTCTCCAGAGTTCATCCCGTTCATGGGCCACTCTCCAGTGGGTATCGCCCATCATGGCAATTAGCAAATTGAGCATAAGGAGGGTGGCAATGATGGCAAAAGCAAAGTATACCACACTGTACATGAAAGGCAGGTCCACATCATAGTTTGCAGGGCCATCAATGATAGTGAGAAACAACTCAAAGGTGGTGAACAAGGACATGGGATAGTTGTAGAACTGCCCAAGGTTTTCAGGGTTCTCTGTCTGGAAGATGATGTAAAAAGCTGAAGGAGAGCAATGGGGAAAAAAAAAAAAAAAGATATTTAAAAATCGTAATCATAATCCAAGAGCAACAACAGGGTCTTGTTAAGCAAAGCTGACAATATAAGGTAGTCTGGGAAGGAGTTACATTTAGGAGGGCTGCTCCTAAAGTAATGCCTCCCATATTGGCCCACAATGACAGAGGCAGATGCTGGTGGTACAGTGGCAGATGCTGAACCTTCCCACCAATGTTCTACCACAAAGGCAGTCTGACAAAATGGCATCTGACATAGAAGTGCACATGAAGCAAAGGTGTTGCATTGAATTCCTCCATTAAGAAAAGAGGGCACCTACTGACAGTCATCAAATTGGTCTACAAATGCAATTTTTCTTCTTCTTCATTGAAAGAATAAAGCTAAATGTGTCATTTTTCAAATACAAATACCATAAGTGCTATATGCTTTTAAACTTTTGACTTACATATACATGGATTTATCTGGATTGTCCTAATTTCAATTATCCTAGAAAGAGCAAGAGTTGAAAACTAAGCTAATCAGAACATAAATCAGTGCAAAGAAAGCCTCTATACTCAAAGAAATAGAAAACACACAATATTACCACTTTTATTCAGAGCATGAGGTGAGAGTAATATGAAACCCAAAACACCTAATTCATATCAAAGGAGTCAGCAAAGTAACATAATACCATTTTCCTTTTCTAGACTTACCTGATGCAAAGCCTAGTATCACCACAGCCATGAGCCAGCAAAAGCGCATAAGATCTCCAAATATCATCTGCAGAGCAAAGACAGAGCCACCATAAGGCTCAACTGTACCATCAAGCCACCATGCAACCCTTGTAAATCATTTCCAGATTCTAACATCAAAAGTGGATGAAAGGAAGCTTCTGCACAAAAGAGAGAACATGAAAGTCCCAGACCCTTCATTCAGTCAGGAACCTGTCCAATTGCCATTAATGCAAGTCCAGAGGGAGAAAAAGTATTCTTTTAGTTAGCCCTGTGCAAAGAGGTGTCACAATGCGTGCAACAAGCTTCTTTGTGTTTGTTTTTTTCCTTATACCTTCTGGATCATGATGGTGAAGGGCCCAAGCATCTGGAAGCCTCGTGCAAAGTACATTACATTGCACCATCCTAGTACCAGGGCAAAGGACATGGGCACCACCTCACCAGTAGTGCTGGTAAGACGCATCACCATGGTTACCAGAATCATGCAAGCATATGTGATACTGCAAAGGAAGAAGAGACAGTAAAAAAAAAAAAAAAAAGTTTAGTAAAGAAATCTTACCCTCCTTTTCCTTTTCTTGACAAAAATTTCAAGACAGGCACATACAGCCACCAGCTCATAGGCAGAGACCAATCAGCATTCTCAGCTCTAGCTGTCCATTCGCCTGGTTTCTTATACACCACTTGGGCCAATAAGAGAAAGAAATCAACAGTAGGAACGCTCTAAGGCAGGCACATCCAACTCATAGCCCACAGGCTGGATGTGGCCCAAGACAGCTAGTAATGCGACTCTACAAGATCATAAACTTTTAACATAATTATTTGATTTTTAGCAGTATTTTTCATCAGTTGATTACAAATAGTTTGAGGGCAGTCTGTCCAGGCTACAACAGCACATTATGGAGGGGAGGGCACAGGACAGTGCCAACTCTGCCTCTTGCACCCACTCAAGACACTTGTGTATTGTACATTACATGTACATGTGCCAGTTGATGAGTAAAACACGGTGATTACTGATAATAGTATTTCAACTTACTTCCAGTGAGTGTACCCGAGAGGACTTATGCTTTTTGTTATTAAGTAGACATGTAAGTTTTCTTACTTAATTATTAAACTCCGGCTTGTGTTATTTCTTAAAATAATTTAATAAATTAACAAATTCACTGTGAAAGAAATACCCAGAATACTGACGATTTTTTTTTTTTTAATGATTTTGACTATCTCAAAAAGTTCACAAAAGTATAAAGTAGTTTGCAATATATTTTTAATTTGCTTTATGATATGCACTTGATGTTTCTGCTATTCTGTTTCTATTCTGTTACTTACAATACATTAACTCTTATCTATTATGTATGCAGACAAGACAATTCCTCTTTACTCAGTGTGTCCAAGGCAAGCCAAAAGGTCAGACAACCATGCTCTAAGGGAACAGAGAAGGTGACACATCCGGCAAAAGACTGGGCTGGATGGAGGGGGGACTTGCAAGAGGAAATGAGAAATCATGCATTTATTAAACTTAAAAAGTGGTGTACTTACACAATTACGTGAAAAGGTCCTCCTAAGATGGTTTGTCCAAAGTATTTCGCTGCTCCAACTCTAAGGATATCTGGGATCTAAGAATGAAATACTGACTTCAGGACTTAGATTCCACTATTAAATATAAGGTAACCACTAATATCAACAGAGTCCTGGGGTCAGATGCATCTGCTCTATATGCTCCTTCACAGTTTGATTATAATTTTACTTTAAAAACAGAATGAATGAAACAGGCAGATTGAGAAATGTTGTTATGAGGCAAGGAGATTCTGCAACACAGAGCTGTGATCTTGAAGCTACTGTAGACTACTGAGAAGGGACTAGACAAATAGCTAAGCCTCAGAAAACACATAAAAAAGAACTTCTCAGGAATTCAGAGGAGCTTGTTTTAATTAATACTGCCTTTGCTAGCTGTAGCAGAGACACAGAGTCCTGACCAAAAATAGGAAGAAGCACTAGTTCTGGAACATGTAGGAGGAGAGATAAATCTCTTTTTTTTCTTTTCTCTCTTTTCTTTCTCTCTCTTTTGTTTTGTAATGGGGTTTGAAAGCTCAGTTTTACTTCAGTTACCATTGGGATCAGCATTTGAGTTTTCTCTATATAAAAATTTTGATCTACTACTTCATGTTATAATGACACCACATGTGTGTACGTGTTTAGTTTAAAGAACATCATTTTAAAATTAAAATTCTAAAATTCATGATCAGGAAATCACCTAGAGATACCTGCTGCAGAACTCTGGTTGTGTTACACTCCTTTTATAGGTCCACATAGTTTCTGCTCTCCAATTAAACATAAACTTTCCTGTAAAAGCACAGGAGTCATTTTACCCATCTCCCCTAAATATATCAGTATAGAAAGACTCACACAACAGTTGGATTCAGTTGGAATAACAGAGGATGCTAATGGGAAATCTAGCATTACCCTGCAGATAGTATTCAATAGTGACCAGTCCATCTAATTGATTCTTCAGTACCTAGAGTCTTACTAGTAAGCTATCAGAGTGTCTGTTTCATCCAATAAATACTGTTAACAGTGTCAACTGCAAACAGATGCATATTGAAGCATTTAGACTCAGCAAATAGCCGTTAAGTTGTGAGCACAAACTCATTATTGTGCACAAAATGAAATCATGTCTTGATTCAGTTCAAAACTCAAGAGCTCACAGTTTCTCTTACCTCAAGGATCAAAATTACTACAGCTCCAATAACTGTGATCAGCTCCCCCACCAGCCTCAACTCATCCTCATATGTTACATAAGATTCCTGAAAGAAAAAAAAAAAAAAAGGAATGAAAAGAAATTAAAACAGAATGGGGAAAAAAGAAGGTTCACTGTTACTGTAACAAACAGGACTAGGCCTGACAAGTCCACAGGAATTATCCCAGTCCAAACAACAGAGAACAGCTCATGCTCAGTTTTCCTCACTGATGAAGAATGCTGATGGGAAAAGGATGGCAGCTGTGAAAGCTGGAGAATAGGAAATACTTGGGGTTTCCAGTTAAGTAGGTGAGACAAAAATTGCCCAGTTTTGCCTGTGGAGCTGTAATTCCTACTGACACAGTACCTGCAGCATTTTTTGGACATAGACTGTATTGTCTCTACTGCTTGTTTTATTGCCTGTTCGAGGTTTCAGTGGCCGGTAGACACAGCACATAGTGAAGCAGACCATGTAGAGTACATAGAATAAAGCCAGGAAGCAGAAATAGGGCCGTCCATACATATTCCACTTCAGGCTCACCAGCTCCTTCACGGGTGTTAAATCTAAGATCTGGCGTGCCTGGGAAAGATAGAGAGAAAGGAATTTGTTTATAAGCATCAATAATACTGTTTCCTTGGAGAATGTTAACAAACTGCTCTCACACTATTCAGCATTAGGAAGCCAACTTGATTTTGAAAAATTAGAATGATCAAGTGATTTTGGATTTGCTCTGTTTGCTAGTAAAGCCTTGGAAAAAGCAAACATAAACATAGAGAACAGCTTTTGAGAACCAGTGGTGTACACAGGAAAAGTATATTAGACACAAGTTTTCTATCTCTGTGGCCTGGATCCATACAAACATTTGATACAGACCTAAGGGCTAAATTTACAGCACTAGAAAGTTCACCAAATCTGTGAACACATACAAAAATATTTCAATTCGTAAACTTTTTTATTGTAACTGGAAAACTTTTTAAAGAATATTTTAAGTAAGAAAGTACAATGTAGAGCTGACAAATACACTCCTCTGTTTTAAATATACATCATTATTAGAATATGTTATTACATTTTCAGTTCGTAAGCAATCTTGTGGAATTTTTTTAGATTTTTTTTTTTTTCCTCCAAATTGGAGCTTTTCATTTTTATGTTTAAATTAATACTAGTTTTAACTGCTATTTCTATCAATTTCAGTGCAATTGTGGAAGCTTTATCTTCAGGAAACAGGTCAAAACACCCACAAGATCATTTACTCTCTTTAAAAAACTGGTATTACCTAGGCACTTAAGAGGACTTTTTGAAAGTTCTTTTTACTTCTGTCTAAATGCAGATTCTTAATGGCCTGCATTTTCAAGTTTTCATCATTAAGCTATAATGATAAACTTGTGTGCCTCCGGTGGTGCAGTGGTTTAAGTTGCTGCTTGCAACACCAGAGGCCCGGGGTTTGAATCCCCCCTGTGGCGTAAGTGGCAGAAATGCTGCTCTGCTACACAGAGGGGCTTGAATCCCGGGAGTTGGACTCGATGATCTCTAAGGTCCCTTCCAACTCGCATGATACTGTGATACTGTGATACTGTGATATAGTACAGCCCCAATGAGACATACTGTTATAGCAAACAAACAAACAAACAAAGCTCTTCCAACTTAATTCCTCTTTGTTGTTTAGAATATATTCAAAGCCTTGGCCTTTTACTTCAACATAACTGTGGAGCAGCTCAAGTACATCTAAAAGACCACATATTTCCAGGAATAAACAGAACCTTCAATGAGCATCTTTCATGATAGAAAGAAACAGCACTACTGAATACACTGGGGTTATTTATATATATATATATATATATAAATATATATATTTGTCAAAGATCTGCATATATTCTTACAAACTGTGCAGATGAGAATTTCTAGACAAAGAAAAAGCTTCATCAAAAAGGTTAGGAGTATAGTTAGAGTATAGTTTTAGAAGTGACAAAGAGGCTTTATAAAAAGCTACTGCTGTAGAATTATGTGCATTGGAGGGATGTATCTTCTCTTATCATCCACTTCAATTTACAAAATTAACAAGAATAATCCAGAATTTTTTTTAACTGTCTTCATGGCTGCTCTGGTTGATTTACACACATGCACATAAAAAGCAAAGAAAATATTGGGAGATGTTATGAAAAAAATCAACATCTTTTCTTTGTTGAGCATCACCTTCAAAAAATTTGCTGATGACACCAACCTGAGTAGTGCAGTTAACACAATAGAAGGAAGAGGGACACCATTCAAGGGAACCTGGAAAGGCTCAAAATTGGGCACACAAGAATCTAATGAGGCGTAACAAGGCCAAGTGCGAGTGTTGCACTTGGGTCAAGGCAATCCTGGACTGGGAAAAGAATTTCTTGAGAGCAGACCGGTGGAGAAGGACTTGGGAGTCCTGGTGGATTAAAAGCTGATCATGAGCCAGCAGTTTGCTCTTACAGATGAGAAGGCCAACAGTATCCTGGGCTGCATTTAAAGAAGCCAGCAGGGAGAGGGAGGCGATTGTCTTCTCTACTCTTGCCCCCGTGAGGGCGCATCTGGAGTACTGAATACCGGTCTGGGTCCCCCAGTACAGGAGAGATGTGGAGCTGTTGCAGAGGGTCCAGAGGAGGGGCACTAAGATGATCAGAGTTCTGGAGCACCTCCCCTGCAAAGACTGACTGGGGGAACAGGGCTTGTTCAGCCTGGAGAAGACTGCAAGGAGACCTCACTGCAGTCTTCCAGTATTTAACAGTAGATTATAAACAGGAGGAGAATCAACTTTTTACAAATGTAGATAGTGATAGGAGAAGGGGGAATGGTTTTAAGCTCAAGGAGGAAAGGTTAGATTGGATGTCAGGGGAAGTTCTTCTCAGAGAAAGTGGTGAGGTGCTGGCACAGGCTGCCCAGAGAGGTTGTGGATGCTCCACCCCTGGAGGTGTTCAGGACCAGGTTGGATGGGGCCCTGGGCAACCTGGTCTAGTACCAGATCTGGAGGTCGGTGGCCCTGCCTGCAGCAGGTGGGTTGGAACTCGATGATCAGTGAAGTCCCTTCCAACCCAAGCTATTCTAAGATTCTATGATTTTTGGTCCAAGTATTTACAAGAGAATTTTTGAAATGAGTGCCATTATCTGATTCAGTTCCTTCTGGAGCACCATGTAATCACATGTTTGTTTCTTGAGACCTGGTATGGTGTTTTGGGTGGTAGCATGGGGTACAGGATATGTTTCAAGCCACCTACTGTTTGCTTCCACCATGGTAAATGCATAACACATACTATCACAGGTTTGTGGCAAGGTGATATAATCAATATGCTGTGCTACTCCATACTTCTGCTTTTACCTTTGCCTTTCCTCACAGAAACCTTTTTGCTCAAAAGCTTGCTGCTGCTCAGGACCTGATGTAGAATTATTATTATTCCGCATCACCTGATGAAAGGTGCTTACAATGAGGTTATAGTTTGGAACAAGCATTCTCAAAGAAAAATCCACTACACCCAGAAATGTTTGTGCTTCTTTCTTACTAGTGAACAGAGAAATAGCAGTAATTTTGTTGATTACATCTGGATGTGACAACATCCATCTTGGCACTTTATATCTAGGAACTGAATTTCCTGTTCAGGTCCCTTCACTTTGCTTTGGTTATTAGCAAAACCAGTTTGGATTATTCTCTCTCCTTTCTTCTGTACTGTCCCACACAGTAATGTCATCATTGTACTGTAGGTACTTGGGAGCACTGCCCTGTTGCATTGCAGCCCACAGCAGATTGCTGGGCTATGTTTCCACTTCTGGAGCAAACGGTTCCAGATATACTGAATGCCCCTCCAAGTGAAAGCAAACAGTGGCCAGCATTCTGTGGCCAAAGGAATGGAGAAGAATGCATTAGCAATGTCAGCAGCAACATACAGACCACTGCTGCTTTTGACTCCAATTCATACTGGAGTTCTAGCATGTCTGATACAGCAGCACTCAGTGGGGGTGTGACTTCATTCAGGCTACAGTAGTCTATCATCAGTCTCCATTCTCCACTGTCTTTACGCGCTAGCTATCTTGGGCTCTCAAAACATGAATGAGTTTTGCTGATTAATCTCTTACTCTCTAGATGATGAATCAACTTATGAATGGGGAACAAGAAATCTGTTAGTTCAGTACTGCCATCTCTGTATCATTTTTATAGCAATTGGTACCTATTGCTCTTCCATTTGCAGCAACCCCACAGCAGACAGATCTTCTGAAAGGCCAGGCAAAAAAGACAGTGACTTAACATTGTCTGTGTCTACAGAAGCTATTCCAAAGGCCCACTGATACCCCTTGGGATCCTTAAAGTAGCCTCTTCTGAAGCAAATGACACAAAGTATATATGGTGCCCCTGGGCCAGTCACAGTAGGACCTTTTGCCACTCTTTGCTAGTGAGGCTTATTTAGGTCTCCAACATAGACAACTCTTGGGAACCCCCAGTCACTCCTGAAATATAAATTGATTCTGCCCCTTCATGACTCAAGGGAGTTAAGAGTGCACAGTGCACCAGTGTCCACTAGCACCTTATATTTTTGCGGTACTGATGTACCAGGCCATTAAATCCATGCAGTCCAATACACTCTATTATCCCTTTCCTCCCCCTTGCTTGGAGCAGAGTTCCTCTAAGTGTTACCTCTATCAATCTTCTCTTGTGATTCATGATCAGGACCCTTACAGTTTTTGCCATGTCCCACAGCAACTGAAGCAATCAACTTCATGAAGAATTTCACTTTGGTAGTTGATCTATTTTGTAATTCTTTTACTCATGCTTGTAGTGCAGGAGTGGGTTTTTTATGCCACTTCTTCATATCTTC
Organism: Excalfactoria chinensis; assembly: GCF_039878825.1. NCBI lineage: Eukaryota > Metazoa > Chordata > Aves > Galliformes > Phasianidae > Excalfactoria > Excalfactoria chinensis. The sequence goes on from NC_092825.1 coordinate 73,052,183, forward strand.
TCCATGCTCACATAGGTAACTCCACACAGCAATACACAATATATACTTAATATTGTCACTTGCTCAATGAGGAAGACAATAGCTGAGAAATTGGATGATTCAGGCAGGGAGTAAATCAATTTGATCAGTCCCTTCCATAGACTGCTTTGATAATCCTGATTCTCATCAGGTGCCTCTGATAGCACCGCAGGTTCATCAGGTTCATCACAATTGAGCAAGATAGGCAATTCCTCCATTGTATCTTTCTGTTTACTCTCAGTTTTATTCAGTATTACAGTTACTTTTGAAATGGCTGAAATATAAGCTTGTGGAGGGGCTAAACATTGTTCAAAGTTATGATGGCTATTAATCAGTTCAAATGAAAGGGGTCATCTTCACTCTCTCTCATACATTCCTGTTGATGTACCAGAGTACTTATGTGGCGCAGTTCATGTGAATTTCTGCCACATACTTTGTGTACACGTGACTCTCTCAGGATTATGCTCTTGGTGTGGATTGTCAGGAATGAACATGGGGTCATGAAACACTTCCACCACAGCACATTCTCTCAAATAATAGATGTCTTTTTCCATAGTAGTCCATTTAACTATCCCAGGCATCAGATCTTCTTTGGAGGGGTATTTTTCCTTTACAGCTAATAGTACTAGCTTCCAGAGGGTGAATGCCCCATCCTGACATCTACTAATTCCTCTGTCAATGCCTGAGTCCTTAGCAATGCTTCCCAATTGGCAGGTTTCTCTACCATCTAGCAACACACTATCGGCCCCAGTGTCTCAGTATCAAAGTAACTACATGACAGTGGGTTCATTTGGGTGTCATACAAAATCTTTTCTTGAACCTTGAATTTCAGTTATTTTCAGAGGCTGGGTACTAATAATGGTCACACTGCCTTCCTCACCTTCTTTTTAGTTTTTGCTGTTGCCTTAGGTGGCATTGGTGACAGTGGTCTTGTCGAGGGCCCCTCCCCTGGATCTTCTTCCTCTTCTTTCTCCTTCTCTTCTTCATTTGGTTCTAAGTGAGGCGACTTCTGTTTCAATTTCTGTCCTCTTACAGGGGCAGCTGACATTGATACTGGTGCCTCCTATTGTTGACCACACTGCACAGTTTTTATGCTCTTTCTCTCTAGCTCAACTCAGAAGCCATCTCATTCATATTTAAGTCTGTCTCATCAGAATTGGAGGCAGTCTCATTTAGATTGGAGGCTATCTTCCTCGGTTCTGGTACCGTCTCGTCCAGATTAGAGGGTGTCTCATTCAGATTGGAAGAGACAGAAAAAGTTTCAGAAATGGTCTTGTTTGTATTGGAAAGAGTCTCATTCAGATTGGAAATGGTCTCATTTGGTTTGGTAACTTTCTTTTGGCTTGAAAACTTTCCTTTGTCTTGGAGATTCTCTGTTTGGTATTTCTCTCCCTCAGCTCACAGATCTTTTCTTTCAGCTTGGAGACTTCCTTTCTGTGTTTGGAGTCTCTCTTGCTCAGTTTGTAGATTCTCTTTCTTGATTAGGAGACTCCCCTTCCTGACCCAGAGATTCTCAGTTCAGACTCTCTCCTTGATACTCTCCCTTTTAGCTCAGAGACTCACTCACTTGGCTTGGAGACTCTCTTTAACATCCTTGGGATAGTGCTGAATAAGGCTTGGTAGCCATAAGTCAGCCCCCAAATAATCTGCATCTTCTCAGATTTACTTGAACCGCAACATGCCTGTCTTAAATACCTGCTTAGATTTTTAGGATCCTGCAGGTGTTCAGGAGTAAAATTCTATGACACCAGGGATGCCCATCTCTCTAAAGTCTCTCTCAAGCCTCTCCACACTCCCTACCACCCTGGCTTCCTCAAAATATTGTAAATAAAGAGTGAGACAATGAGGTATACATTCAGGGAGACTGACAACATGATTACTGAATGAGCATTCAAAAAACATATAAGGGATTCAAGGGACAGACTGGAAGCCTGTTTAAAAATCACACATTCCGTAAAATAAGAAACTCTTTCTGGGATGTGAGCTTCAATGCTCAAATCATACCATACTGTATGCAGGCACCAGGTTGGTGTTTCCACTGGTGCTTCTAGCTTTTTGTATATGTATACAGCTCCATAGAGCAGAATGGAGGACTTGATAAGGTCTGGTACATTCTAAGTATTAAAAGGATGAACATGATGGAATGTAATCCCCTGAAGAACAGTTTTACAAGAAAAAGCAAGTACATTTTGTCTTTTTATAAAAACAAGTTGACACAGTGCCAAAAACAAAAAAAATTGGTGCAGCAATCAGTAACTCCCAGAACGCTGGCAGTCCACCCAGACATCAAGGGTTGTAAACAAGATAAGCTTTCTAAGTTCTCCCAGAGTTGGAACCAGAGAGTTTTGCATTAAAAGTTTGTTTTTTTCAGCCAGTGCACAAAAAATGTCACTGTTAGGCCCAGTTCAGCCTAGCTCTGTGACCAAGGTGGCAAAGGGACCCATGGACCCACACCCCAAGAAAGGGGGGAGGGGGAAGGGAAAAGACAGGGAGATGGGCCCAGATGAGGGAAACAGCAATGACAAAATAAGGAAAAACTAATTTACTAAATATGATAGCAGAATGAAAGATAATACAATGTAACACAGTGTAATTGGAATTGATGCTAATAAATCAAATAAAATGAGAGAGTGTCTGAAACCAGAGGCCTTACTCTAATGTTGTAGGCAAGACTGCCAAGGAGCACGCCAAGCAAAGTGGGCAGAAAAAGAGAAACAGTCTCATGACTCCCAGTCAGTTTTATCTTTCCCTCTGAAGGGAAAATGGAAACTGAATAATGAAGTCTTCTGGGAGCTATAGTTCATTCTTCTCTTCTGAGACCAGGCACCTGGAACTACTGATAATCCATGGAACTGCAACATTAACTCTTTAAATCACAGTATGCTACATGGTGTTATGATGTAGAAAACTGATCCAAAACTATAAAACAATGACACAGCAACAGTGAAGAAAACTGACTTTATCCCATCCAGAACAAGAACATTACGAAGGATCAAAGTTTGCTTTGTACTTCAGCAATTGTTTAAGGTAGCTACATTCAGCTACTTTAAGACAGTGTTATTTCATTTTTATCTTGTCTACCTATAAAAAGGGAAGAATGTGCTTGGCTCAAAGCTCATAGAACGCATGCAGGGTTATACAACCAATTAGCTGCTTTTGCAGCAGTAATTTAGGAATTCTTCAGCTGAGCACCAAAGTCAACAAGGTCTTTTCTGTAAAAGGAAGATGAGGCATGTATGTAATTCACTAAAAAATGCCCTCAGTACTGTCAGATTCTTAAAGATAAAATACCAACAGTTAAATTTATCTGATAAATTTTCAAAATGATTTTGTCATATATGGACAGGAACACTGAATTGATAATGACAGAATATTCCCATTACTACAGCAGTACAAGTATTTTTTATCAGATTATTTAGGATTAAAAAAATAAGAATTTTTTTTTCCAAACATGACTAGCACTTATCTAAAGCATCATGGCTTACACAAAAAATACAGCATTTTAAGATTCTGTGTTATCAGTTGGTAGATGCTTAATTGAATCCTCTATATTAAGCCTTCAGTTTCTGCAAGAAGACTGACATTTTGAGTGTAAGTAGGATCTATGCTAATGAATTTGAGCCATGAACTTAGCTAAATTCTTTGAGACCTACTTCTCATACCATTTAAGGGATTCTTGCAATGAGCAAGAAAGGGACATAAGTCAAAGTGTCCAGAAGAGACAGGAAAGAAGGTCAAAGGTACATCATACACTATGACAAATTTATACATGCAGAAATTCCAACTACTCATTAAGAGCATTCTGGAAAACAAAGAAGCATTTTAGAAACACATTACTCTCTAGAATTGGTAATGTTGCATCTGCATACACTATATGTTTTGGGAAAAGACAAATACACAATATTCTTCCTTCCTTCAGGGTTATGGTTTATCCTTTTGGACAACTTAGAATGTTGTTCTGTTTTATGACACAGAGTGTTTTCCCGCACATTTCTATGCACACTAATTTAGAGGCTTTAAAATATAAGCAATGAGAATTTCATGCACTTCCTCCACATCATTCTCCAGTTGCTGAAACTTTTGTTTCTGAAATTAAACTAAAATTTTTATAGATGGAAATAATACAGAACTGGGAGCATTCCACTACAGCATTATTCCAATTAATAATTAATTTGCCTACTGATTCATCTCTGATTCATCAGAGATAATCCACCCACTTCTTTTTGAGTCATAAGCTGGAAAACCAATGTGATTAAATGAAGAAAATAACAATAAGGAGTATTTTTAAAACACGTTCCGATTTAGAACTTCTTACATAGTTTGCCTCACAGGGACATTTTTAATCACTATCACTGATACAGAAAGCTATTATTTGCTAAATCTACTCTAGAGCTACACGTTATTTATATCTTTGAGCATGGGAAAAATGAAAGAACCCTTCACTGAATGTGATTCATGTGATCTGTTAATGTGAAGTTCTTTCAATCCATCTTCAAGCTCCCATCTCAGAATAAACTGCTAATGCATCAAATATAAATATATTATTAAAAAGATGCTAAATGTCATATATTGCCTGCAGTATGATACAATTCCTTGCCCTGTGGATGATATGGAAGAGCCTGAGCCTTCAAACTCATCATTCTTCTCCTTTTAGAATCACCACAGTCCTCACTCACATTCTCATGCCTACAGTACCTCTCTCTTCTTGGTTGAGACAATGAGCTCAAGGAAGGACTGATCTTCAGCCCAGGAGTCAATCTCTGTGAGATCGTAGAGCACAGTGGTCAAGGGGCCAAAGGACCAGAGATTATGCTTCCGCCTCTGCATGAGGTATTGAAACATCTGAGGAGAAAAGAAGGGGGTCAAGGATTATCAGAAGATTTTCAGTAAATATTTGTTCTCATTGCAAATACACTGAAATTGTTAAAATTTCACATTACAAGATATTTTCCTTTAGCTTAGCTGTGGTTCTCACATCTCTTGGGAACAGTTACACCTTTCAGCAGCTTAAGAATGAGAAGAAATTTTTTCTTATCCATTTGATTATCAGTTTGTGCTTGAAGTAAAGTATAAAGCTGGGCTGCTGAGGGGAGAACCCAACCTACACAACCACCAATGGCCACAACAGCAACCCCAGAGCCCTTATTTCATCTTTATAAATGTGAAATTGATTTCAAGAGTGGACTGTCCACTTTTTATTTTGTTTGTTTGTTTTGAAATATTAAGGTTTCACCCAAAGGCTGCCAAGATAGGAAATCTGGCATAATAGAGATTCAGGTTTTTTACCCTGTGTCAGAAATGCAGACATTGACTCAATAGGCCTCGTTTCAGATGTTGATGTATTTGAGCTTAAAGATGAACACTCTCGCACCTCTGTTCAAAGTTTTTATGCTTAAGTTTGTGTGAAAGGAAATACAGAATTTTTACATGGTGCTTGCTAAAATATTAATAAGTAAAAAGTGTTGCCTGCATTACAGCTGCGCAGCACAGATATTATCCCAGACATACCAAAAGTGAGCACAGCAGTGTCTGACAGGCCTAAGGACTGCATTTTGCTTTTGCAGCCACACATACAGATTCCACTGAAATAAGACGGCCCGGCTGAAGTTATGTCAGATCTGAAACCGAGGAGAAAATGTTGTGTTTGCTTGCTTTGGAAGCAAATATGTAGGTCACCCTTAACACTAGTCAAACTGTTGAACTTACTTGACACAGTCATGTCTCCAGAGAAAAGATTTTATGTGGACATGCTGATTAGGGAAAAAATCCTTTTATACTTTTCTACAGATTATCAGGAAAGAGATATGGAGAAGGAAATCATATTGTCCTTCGTGAATCTACAGAAGAAACACTAACAATCTTTGTATCTTTATTGAAGCAAAAGCTGAGAGTTTATATTGAGATCTTGCATAAAAATAAATGCAGATATCTGGAGAACTTCCCTGTGTATCATGTTTATGGAAATGAAATCTAGATAATAGAAACAACGTCAGTCAGACTTACAAAAAAGGCTTCAGGTGGATCTTTCTGCTAGTAAGTGGTTAACTGAAAAGCTTCACAAATGGGATCAAAAGATCTATAAGCATGAGCCTCTCTCACTAGAATAAAGAAATTTCTTATCAAAGATTTTTGGGTCTTACATGAGACTTCAACCCACTAAGAGTGTGTACAAACTTCCTCGTTCTGGATGATGTTATTTAAAGTTCTCTGCTTCTGAATAAAGCCTTTAATATGAAGACAACGGTGTCACAAATAAACTTACCACAGTGTTGCCCTCAACTCCAGCCAGTTTGAATGGAGTAAGCCCCTCATTGTTAGGAATCAATTCAAGCGATCTTGGTCCCTCTTTGCTCTGATCATAGGAAAGTATCAGGCTGTACATGTGGCAGGCAAATGTCTTATTAGGCTGGAGAACTAAAATGTGAAGAACGGTGTTACCTGTTAAATAATCAGAGCAGGTAAATACAAAGGTTACTCTGAAGGTAATGCCTCCTACTTATTTCCACGAAGACAACCACAGGTGTAAAGAGTACAATAACTCTAATAGAGCAAATTATCAGTTACAGAATGCCATTCTTCAATGTAGTCACCACCATTAGCTGTGCATATTCATCACCAGTGAACAAAGGCCTGCATGCCGTGCTCATAAAAATCTGCATCAGCAGAGGTAACCCACTATTGCTGTTGCCTTACCTATAAAACACCATCCACAACCTCACTGTACTCACATCCACTGTTCAGTCTCAACTGTTTGGTTTAGCAAGCATCAGTGAATGTCAATGAATGCAATATTTTTCTTCATAGAGGAATTCAATGACACACCTTTGCTTCATGTGAACTTCCATGTCAGACACCTTTTTGTTAGACTGCTCCTCTGCTGCCATCTGTCACATGGCAACAAAATATAATGGAACATTGGTAGGAATGTTCAACCTTTTCTGCTATACCACCACCAACTGCTTCTGATTTCATGGACCAACATCATAAAACAGGAGGCATTACTTTTGGAGCAGTCCTTGCACACTGAATAACAACTCCATGAAAAGTCTGGCAATTGTCTGATACCATTAATAACGACTTTAATTTTCCTCCTAACCCTCACCTCAGCTGTGTTTGTAGTGAGAGAAAAATATGTATGTACATAGATCATGGAATCATAGAACAGCCTGGGTTGGAAGGGATTTCAAAAATCATATACTTCAACCCCCCTTCCCCTTGCTGTGGGCAGGGTTGCTACCCACCAGATCAGGTTGCTCAGGATCTCATCTAACCTGGGCATGAACACCAGTCTGGGTAGCCTGTATCAGTGCCTCACCACCCTCTCAGTGAAAAACTTTTCACTAACTAACATCTAACCTAAGTCTCCCCTGCTTTAGTTCAAAACCATTCACCTTGTCCTATCACCGTCTACTGCGGTAAAAAACTGATTTTCCTCCTGTTTATAATCTCCCTTTAAATACAGGAATACTGCAATGATGTCACCCCAGAGCATTCTTTTCTCCACACTGAACAAGTTGATGGAGTCTGGTTTAAAATGTTCAATGTATGCAATTCATTAGGCACATACCCAGGTAATCCTGAGCTCTAATGTCAGCTCCATTTTCAATGAGCAACTGTACAATCTCCTCATTTCCCACACAGGCAGCAAATGACAAAACATGTTCTCCTGCAAAGAAGGGGATGGAGGAAACAATGTTAAGTCCCTAGCATGTGAGTGAAGCTGAAGTATGCTGAGGGGAAATGATCCATGTCACAAAGCAAGAAGGAATCTGTAAAAGTAACCTGTGAGATTTCTGACCCACTACTAATAGTACTCAGAAAGGACAAAAAACAAACAAACAAACAAAAAACTGAAGAAATTAACATTACATTTATGCAATACATAATGTTTGTATACATGCAAATATGTAAAATGTATTCAATTAATATATTCTTACACACTTAGAAGAAGCTTTACAGTGAGACATTAATGTGTGAATAATGACCCTTGAAGACAGAAGCCTTTAGTTATGCAGTTTAGAAGGGAACTAAACCATGCCTTCCTCATCACTCTTATGGTTGGTTCTCACAGCAGCAAGGAGAGAAGTATGTACCAAAATAGAGAAGGTTCTGGGAGCTGCGCCTGAAGAAGTGCCCAGTGGCCTGTGCTGTGCAGGTATTGGCCCCTCTCTTGAGCAAAGCCTTCACCAAAGTGATATTCTGGTTCACTGCTGCAATGTGGAGAGCTGTCTGCCCTGTAAAACACAGATATAAAACCTTGTCCTCTAAGAAGGTAACTTCAGGCTGATCAGCAGCCTGCAGTTCACACTGAACACATGGTAAATAGAAGTTCTGGGAAATCGTATCCATAGGAGTAATATGATATAACTTTCAAGTTACTGCTATGGAGTAGAGACTATTGGCCTTGTTCTACTTAAATCTTTTCATGAATTCATGAAAAAAACACTTTACAATCTGCTAATTATATCAGCAGGATGCACTTTCTGCATGTTGGGGTCTTTGTTCGTTTAGAGAGGTGGGTTATTTTGCAGGTAGGAATCAGTCTAAAAGGACTTCATGGGACATGAAGAGTGCATCAAAACCACGGACCCAAACTTCATCTAATCCCTCAGACTAGATATTAGAAGTTTTAAAATCCATTAATCTCTATTTTAGTGGTTTCAATACTCTCTCAGATAGTTCTGGGCAGTGAATCAGAATTACATAAGAAACTCTAGCTTTTTAAAAACTGTCTCTGATTCAAAACTCATTAACAGCAACCAGGATTGTATACAATGTCTATTATTTGCTGGCAAGAACCAGTTTTTGTCTTTTCTAAGAAGGTCAGGTAGGTAACTGCTTTGTCACACAGTTTGGTTTGTCTATGGCAGAAAGCAAAGCTGCACACATCGTTGCCATCCCACTGTAGTAAACAAGTGAACAGACCCACCTGTAGTTAGGGGTTTGTGAGTTATGCATTTGCATACTTGCACAAGCTCGTTTTAATATAAGCCCACCTTCCACAAAGGGCCAGGGGCTAAGCGTATATTGTTTTTGCAGTGTAACAGTCTAGTAATATATTGAACCGGGAACAGTTCCTGAATAGAAACAGTTACAGCCTCCTCTCTCCCCTTGCAAAAAAAACTTTCCATCCTCATTCTTTGAGTTACCTTCATAGAGTTCTGATGTCATCCTCTCATTGACAAGATCTGGAGCTGCTTCCATCAGAGCCAGTGCAGCCTCCACATTATCATACAAGGCAGCTACATGAAGGGCAGTCTCCCCCACTGCACCTAGGAACAGTAAAGTAAGCACGTGAGTCATCTAGACATTCAGCAATATGGAATAAAAGCAGACATAGATTTATTGGAGTGGAGGATTATGGGAGTGCTCAATCTTCCTTTGAGTATTTCTGGGTGCCACTTCAACATACAATGTAGTGACAGTCACATAACTACACTGCCTCTATTTTTCACTCCATCAAAACCTGAATACTGAACAGAAACCTCAGGTGTTTGTGAGTGCCATGAAATGAAATGAGTACACAGCCCTTCCACTGCCCACCTACCTGTGTAAATCATGTCCTTCAGTCCCACTGTAAAAATGGCCTGTTCAAGCTGTAAACCTCCATCATTACCAACTGTCTAGGACTCAAGAACTCATTTTCTTGCAAGGCTGTTGACTTAGATTTAAGTCATTTGATCCTGATGGTGAGAATGTTGCAGTAAACTAGCTTACACACTACTATACTCAATGTTTCAGGCTCTTGCTTACCCCCAAAAAACAATTCAGAGAAAATAATAAGAGTTACCTCTCTGATAAATATCACATGTTCCACCAGTGAGAAGTTTCCTAATGACTGGGATGTTGTTCTCCTTGGCAGCCTGAAGGAGTGGGGACTCACAGATCCTGCAGTGAAGTAAAAGTGGCTTCTAAGGAAAGCAGACAAATATACGGAGCCTCTTTCCAGAATATTTCTTGAGACAGTATGAAAGATCAATTCTTTTCTTAAAGACCAGTAATGCATATTTATCAACTGAGGTGTTTTTGAAGGAAGGAAAGGTAAAGGAAGGGAAGAGGTTTATGTGTATGTGTGTGGCTTATTTATGTGGTCTATGTTTTGGGGCTCAGAAAGCAATGAGTCATGTGATACCCTCCTGCCAGCGAGCTAGCTGTCTCAGGAGCTGGGAGGGAAGTGTCATTTTAATACAGCACAATTAGGAAAAAAACAAAAAAACAAACAAAAAAAAACAACAACAAAAAAAAACCTTTTAAAAACATACTGCATCCAAATGGATGGAAAAGATACAAACAAGAATTCTCTGTTATGTCTTAACAAGGCTGTGGTAGAAGGATGTGATGTGCAACACAGTAGAATCATAGAATTACTCAGGTTGGAAAAGACCTCAAAGATCATCAAGTCCAACTGCAGCCTAACCATAGTACCCTAACTCTAACAACCCCCTGCTAAATCCTATCTCTGAGCACCACATCCAAACAGCTCTTAAACACATCCAGGGACAGCGACTCAACCACCTCCCTGGGGAGCCTATTCTAGTGTTTAACTACCCTTTCAATAAAGAAGTATTTCCTAACGTCCAACCTAAACTTACCTTGGTGCAACTTGAGGCCATTTTCCCTTATCCTGTCACCTGTCAACAGTGAGAAGAGACTTTCCCCGCTCTCAGTGTAAGCACCTTTCAGATACTGGAAGAGAGCGATAAGGTCTCCCCTCAGCTTCCTTTTCCCCAGACAAACGTAACTTTCTCATAGAAAGTTATGAGGAAAACTGAATAGTTTAGCTATGATATTTTTTCCTCCGATGCTGAGGAAATTGAGGACAAAATGAGAGCTGAAATATATGCCAGTTCTAGGAAGGAGCATACCATTGTACAAGTTTCAGACCAAATCATTCACATATATTTGGAGAATACCCATGGCTCTTCCACCAGACTCCAGGTTATTTTAAGAGACCCTTTGGATTTGATTAAGAATTTTCAATCCCAGTCACCACACTTCACTCCGGCAATGCCTGCTGACGCAAATAGCAGATTGAAAGACATGACCCTTCTTCTCTTTTCAGCACTGGTGAGGCAATATCTGGAGTCCTGTGTCCAGTTCTGGTCTCCTCATTATGGAAAACGTTGGAGTGAGTTCAGAAAAGGATAATGAAGATGATTAAAGGACTGAAGCATCTTTCATATGAGTAAAGACTCAGAGATCTGGAACTGTTTAGAACAGAGGAGGCTCAAGGGAAATATTATCAAAGTAAGCAAATATCCCAAAGTAGAGTACAAAGAGCATGGAGCCAGGCTGTTTTTTCTGGTATCAGTGACAGAACAAGAGGCAGTGGGCGCTGACTGAAACACAGAAGGCTTTGTTTGAACATCAGGAAGCACTTCTTTACAGTGAGGGAAACAGAGTGCTGGCATAGGTGGTCAACAGAGGTTGTGAAATCTCCATCCTTGGCAATAGTTAAAAGTTATCTGGACATGGTCCTGAGCAACCTGCTATAAGTAACCCTGCTTGAGCAAGGGTACTGGAACCAGGTGACCTCCAGAGGTCCCTATCAACCTCAGCTTTTCTTTGAGTCTATGATATCCTAAACAGTAGTTCTGATAGTAGCAGAGGATAATCGACTCTTGTAATTTAGTGTGGTCCTTGCAATATTGAACTTCTTCAGCTTCTGTCTGACACGATAGCTTCTACAAACTACCTATCTTCAATTGCTGGAGTAAAAATAGCAAAACATCAATTGTTTAACTTGAAAACCACACCCACAGGGACTGCTCCAAAAGTAATGCCTCCTATGATTCTGTGATTCTATTTTATGATGTTGGCCCATTAAATCAGAGGAAGATATTGGTGGTCTGGCAGAAAAGGTTAAACATTTCTACCAATATTCCATTACATTTTATTGCTGTGTAAAATATGGCAGCAGAGGAACGGTCTGACAAAAAGGTGTCTGACATAGAAGTGCAAAGGTGTGCCATTGAATTCCTCCATGAAGAAAAAAATTGCATCCGTTGGCATTCATTGATACTTGCTAAACTGAACAGTGGAGATTGAACAGTGGATGTGAGCACAGTGAGGTGATGGGTGCATTTCAGCAGTGGTAACAGTAAGAGTGGGTCACCTCTGTGGGTGCAGATTTTTTATGAGAGTGGCATGCAGGCTTTTGTTCACTGCTGATGAAAACGCATAGTTAATGGTGATGACTCTTCAAAGACAGTGTTTTGTAGCTGAGAATATGCTTTATCAAATAATGTTATTGTGTTCTTTATATCTATGGTAGTTTTCAGAGAAATAAATAAGAAACATTGCTTTCAGAGTGATCCATGTATATTTCTTTCTTTAAATTGTTCTTTTAAATGCATTGCTATAGAATCTTGAGGCAACAACAACAAAAATAAATAAATAAATTCCCCCCCACACACCTTTTACATGCAGTTATACCTGAATTTAATCCAGTTGAAATCATAAAATCATAGAATCAGCATAGAAAAAGGATGTGATGTGAAACAGTAGAATCATAGAATCATAGAATTACCCAGGTTGGAAAAGACTTCAAAGATCATCAAGTCCAACCACAGCCTAACCATAGTACTCTAACAACCCTCTGCTAAATCACACCTCCAAATTTGTGAGCTCTACATAGTTTTACATCAGAAGGATAATGATACATCTGGGAAAACTTAAGAGAAAAAAGCAAAACAAAAAAACACAGCCTAAACAAAATAAAAGCATAAGTGAATGTTATATTTATCATTCAGTAAAAGGAACATTTCCTATTACCAACAGCACCCCCTTGTCTAAGTCACTAGAAATTGGCCTAGCAAAACTCTAAAGAACAGAGGAGAAGTAAGAATTAATAATTTAAAGAACCAAACTGAACAAATCAAGGAGCCATTCTGACATGTTTTTTGCATCCTTCAAACTCTTGGTCTTGCTGCTCCGAGAGATATTACTTTTCATCTGGCAGTTGCATTAGTCGTTCTTTACATGACTTGATGTGTATATTGCATCCAGGATCAGACAAACGAAGATAAAATAAAGGGACGCTCTGAACAAATGCTCTAACATTCATCATCAGTGAAGCAAGCTTACCACCTCTACCATTATTTTGGCTGAGGAAGACTCTGTTTTCCTAAGGAATGTAACTTACTGAGACAGAAAGTAGGAAGGAGGCGGGATTTCGATACTATAAACAATGCTGCAATTAATCTGTTGATACTTTACTGGGTAGGCACTTTTATCCCTTCAGTGACCTCAGAAAGGAGGAAGGATTGGGCAAGAGATAACGTGGGAGAACTCAAACACAATACCTTTCTGAAAAAAACTCTCCAAAGTTCATGTAAACAACTAATTAAGTTAGAATCTGTCAATTAGACACCTCACAAATACTGTACTCAGCTTGCAGAAACTGAGGGCAAAATTGTCAAACATATGTAATCATGGTAGAGATCTCCTACTTGCCTCAGAGTGTTGGAGATTCCAAGCCAAATAGCAAGCTGCTGAGGAACCCAGAGTTGTTGGTAAATATCACAGCAAACTTCCTCTTACGGCCCAAAGACTTAGATGCTTATACCATACACTTTTACTCACATTTAAATCACTAGCCTCTAATTGGGGAAACTTTTTATTCTCATTTAAAACATACCATTGTGTCAACTCATTTTTAATACATTACCACAATGTGCTGAGTGTAGTACTATAGTACCATAGTACTATAGTATAGTTAAGTACTGTAAGACACACATTCACTAATATATAAAAAAAAAGTTACATGAATCTAGAACATTCAAAGTATTCATATTTTTAAATAGTTATGCATATCTATTTTCTTTATGCCATTAAGCATAGCATGAATTTTTACATGTTACAACTCTATGTTGTGTTTCAAAGCAGCAGCAAAATAAAAAGTTTTAGCAGTTTCTTAACGGAGATTGCTACAGCATATGCTTGGATTCCATAAAGTACCATTACACCACTGGACAGAGAAGGTGTATTTCAGAGAATGACTCAGCAAAGAGACATATTCAGATGCCCTGAGAAGATAATTCAGAACACCCACGTTAAGCTGCTGTTCTAAATTATTGTCTTCATCAACTATGAAATCAACTGACACCAAGCTCCTAATTTACCCATTTACACTAGGTATGTAACACTAAGCAGTGCTGATGTTGCCTTATACTGTTTAGGATAAGCACAGCTACATAGCTAAACAGTAAGTACTTCTGATAGATACTGGAACGGGTTGTCCAGAGAAGTTGTGAGTGGATGCCCCATCCATGGAGGTAATGAAGGTCAGGCAGAATGAAGCTTTGAGCAACCGAATGTAGTGAAAGATGTCCAGGCCCATGGAGGTGTGGGTAAGGTGGAACAGTGTGTGAAACTAGATGATCTTCAAAGGTCCTTTTCGACCCAAAATGATTTATGATTACTGTAATTCAGTTTTCTTTATAGATGATTCCACTATATGCTCAAGAAACTGTACGTTGTTTTTCAATACAGATAAGGGCAAGATCAGAAACACCCAAAAATCCATTGTGAAACAACTGCAAGGTAGAATGTAGGTCAGATGCTGACTGAGAGAGTAATGTAGAACAGTTTCAAACAAGATTAAGTATTTCACAGACACTCTCTGCTAGTAACACATATACTTTTGGATTTAGGGCTTCCTAATCACTTCTTCTGAGTCCACCCTGCTCACTGCATTTAAGAGAATATAAAGAATGCAAGAACTCCATAGATCTTAACTCTGCTATCAAAATAGGAATTATGATTAACAGGGTACATCAGGGATGAGCAGATGATCCGAGACAGCCAGTATACCTTTACCAACGGAAGGTCATGCCTGATCAATTTGGTGGTTTTCTATGATGGAGCAACAACTTTGGTGGACAAAGGGAATGCAACCGATGTCATCTACCTGGACTTGTGCAAGGCCTCAGGACGTTTGCCCACCACATCCTTCTCTCTAAATTGGAGAGATGTAGATGGACTGTTTGGTGGATAAGGAATGGGATGGAAGGCTGTAGATAGAGAGTTCTGTTGAATGGCAATATGTCCAGGTGGAGGCCAGTGACAAGTGGTGTCCCCCAAGGGTCTGTCTTCAGACCAGTGCTCTACACAAATAACATCGATTGGGAGCTCAACTGTGCCATCAGCAAGTATGATGATGACACCAAGTTGAGTGGCATGGCTGACATGTTAGAAGGAAGTGACGCCATCCAGAGAGACCTCAACAAACTCAAAAGGTGGGCCCATGTGAATCTAATATGATTCAACATAGCAAAGTGCAACAATTTGCACTTCCTTCATTCAAAGTAACCCCAAATACGTATACATACTGGGAGAACTCCTTGAGGGTAGCCCTGAACAGAAAGACCTGGGGGTCCTGGTGGATGAAAAAATGAAATGCCAGCAGTGCGCTCCTGCAGCTCAGAAAGCCAGTGGTATCCTGGGCTCCATCAGAAGAAGGGTGGCCAGCAGAGAGAGGGAGGTGATCGTCCCTCTTTACTCTGCCCTCATGAGGCCCCATCTGGAGCACTGTGTCCAGGTCTGGGTCCCCAGGCTGTCTAAACTGTCCAGGTTTAGATTGGATGTCAGGGGGAAGTTATTCACAGAGAAAGTGGTGAAGTGATGGAATAGGCTGCCCAGAGAGGCAGACACAAGATTGTTCTCTGCAAGTTACGTAAATTGTCCAAGCACCTCTGTTATTTCTTAACAATGCAGACATGAAACTGATTGATAGCATTATTTCTTAAAAAATAGATAGCCACAGTTATTTCATGTGGAAAAGGGCTTCAATATTTGTGTGGAAATGTACTACATAGATTAAACGTTTTATTGTTATTAGAATAATGAAGTCTCACAGCATCCCAGCAAAGTCAGGTGATACCACTAACTCCTGAGAAGCAACTGTGAGGTAGAAGAGACATATAGATAACTTACTGACCCAAGTTATTAAGGCAGGCAGTAGCATAAAGAAAAATAAAACTTAACATTATGGATCCATCCAGTAAGTTGTTTTAGTTTATTCCTTGATTACTTTTAATGAACAGTGTAATTCATAAATGGTGGAGTTTCCAAAATTACATGTTAGGGATATTCTGTTTCCTTAGAACTTTTAACACTAAAAGCCAGACAAGAACAAACAAAACAATCATGACTACCACCACCAAGTACCCAGCAACAACAACAAAACCAACAAACCAATGGCTCTCTTATCATTTCTGGAAGATCTATTGGCTGTGAAAGGCATCTGATTCTTCTTCACCCTTATCAGCCCTGCATTTTCATAAATATTTATCACTTTTTATAAACCTGGTTGTGAACTGAGCCTTACCATCATCAGTTGTGGCTCAGAAACAACAACAACAACAACAAAACAAAGCAACCAACCAAACAAACAAATCTCATTTTTCTAGCAGAGTCGTTACACACAAATTCACGAAGACAGAGCACAGCAGATAAATGGTAACATATTTACCACTGACTTTCAGTATGAAGAAAGGTTGAGGTATCTGGGCTTGACAGGAAAAGACTGTGAGGCATTCTAATTGCAGCCTATGTGAAGAAGAGTAAAAAAGAGGAAGGGGCCATATGTTAGCCCCTTGGTAATAGTAAATGGTAAAACCAGGAGTTACAACACCGAATGATGAATTCAGAAATTCAGGGTGAATATTACAGGGTGGGGAGGATGGGGGAGGGAACCACAACACCTTTATCAGTGAAATACAAACACTGTAACAGATTCCTAATGAGGTAGTAGAATCTCTCTCCTGGGAGGCTTTCAAGACTCAATTACACAGAGCCAAAGCATTATGATTTAGAGCTGGCAATAGCTCAGCTTTGAGCTAGTGATTAGACCAGAAAGTTTTCTCCCACATCTGTACAATTTAAAATTGGGAAGATAATGTTATAACTGTAAAAACATTTAACATTTTCAGACTTTTAGCTTTCATGTGTTCAGTTGGGAGATTACGGAATCTACTGAGAACTTATTTTTCAGTTACTTAGGATTTTCATGAATGAACACAAATGTAAACAATTCAGAGTTCTATGGACACACAATTGTTCCTACCGACCCTTCTATTTTAAGAGTATTTAAGTTTCACTGCTTTGAAATAAAGTAGCACAGGCTTTTTAATCATTTGGAAGTTTTTAAGACAGATAGAGACATTTGTTCCTATTCAGGTACTATCCTACTTATTACTGTGCATGGCTGGGTGTATTCATACACAGAGACAGATTTTGCCCCATGTAGGCACACTTTTCTCCCCAGAGATGCTTGTAGTTTTGTAAGGAAATTTTAAAAAAGAGAAAGAAGGATTGGTGGACCGGAAGCAATTTTTCTTTACTTGGCTAATGCAGTTTTTGTGCATGCAGAAATGAGACCAATGAATAACAGATTCAGATGGATTTCAGTGAATACTCCTGCACCACTGTGTGGAAGGAGCAACGCTGCAGAACAGTGGCAAAGAGCCTTGATGCAGTATGACACATGAAAACACAAGCAATCTTCTTGATAACATAATGTCTAGGAGAATTCCTTCTTTGAATTACAGATAATGGCACCTGATCCAAGGGGGTTAGAAATAGCAGCCAAACTGATAAAGAAAATAATCATCAGACTGTAGAACGTTAAGCTCATTCTTTCTATAATAGGATCTATTATAAGGACAACCTTCAGAGAATAAAAAAATAGAATCCCTTTAAAAAGCCACCATTTCAAATACAGCTGACTACAGTTTAAATGCCACATACATTTCTAATTAAAGCAAAACAAAACCCAACTCATGCACTTCCTAATAAAGCAGGAAAGAAAAAAAACATACATTATTGTGACTGAAGTCCTGCACTCAGAGTAATTCAATTGAGATTTAGTAAACCTATCTGTGAAAGCAGATAACACTGGAACTCCAGAAACATCCCACATTAAAAGAGGTTGCCTGATAGAAAACAGTGCTCCGAAGTTTTTTCAAAGCTTATTTGCTGGCAGAAGAGCCTAATGGAAGAGAGTGAGAATGAGCTACAAGGAGAGAGCAGCAGAAGCAAGGGTAGACAAGATAGAGCACTGTACCTTTTCTGCTGGAGTAAGTAGATTTCATCCAGATGTTTATTCCAGGACTTTTTGCCTTGCAACTTCTGACTTAGTCCATTCCAGATCCGGAAATAGAAGGGTTTGCTATCACCAAATAAAGGTACCCCCATTGGATGTCCCTTTATCTTTCTTTCCTAGTTGTCTGAAAGCCAGTAATCCTTGCTATAGAAAAAAAAAAAAAAAAGAAAGAAAAATAAATAAATAAAAAATATAATAATAATGCCAGGGAAGGCTTATTACAAAGCACCACTCCTCTGCCCCCTGATGTGTTACTTGCAGAAGACACTGTCCTTCAGCTGCATCAGCTGACAAAAGTACATGTAAAACACATAATAAAATCACTTCTCTCTAGCAGACCATACCTCAGCCCTCATCAAGTACTTAGTTTCCAAAATAAGCCCAACCCAAAGGTGTGACTGATTTAGAACTACCTCCCTAGTAAGGTACCCCTCACAAAGACCCTATACAGCACTGAGGAAGTCAGTACAGCACTGAAGCCTTAGGCTTTTAGTACTTCATTTCTAAGTCTGGAATTTAGAAGTAATCATCCTCCTTACGTACCTTTGAATTCCTCTGAGAAGCAACATACAACCAATATCAAAAACAGACAGCTAAACAAGGCAGGCAAAACACCTTCGTGCCAAGTGAACATGTGGAAACTTGCCCTGTGCTCAGGTAAGGCAGTATGGAGGAGGACACACCTCCCACTCCAACTATCGCAAATTCCATTAAAGAGACAGTCATTATAGACTCCACCTTCTCTGCGTCAAACGAAATCATGTCACTTTACGAGCTGGAAGAAGAGTTTCTGTAAGTTAGTGTATGATGTTTGCATCTTTCATTTTCCTTTTAATTTTCTACAGTCTCTCATTGTTTCTCCACACTTACTAGAGAATAAGCAGAGTAATCTCCTCAAAACTACTGGTTTATTTAGACGATATTAAAGCTTAGCAAGCCAGTTTTCACATCCAAACTTAGGCATACTCATGATGTAACTTGTTTATGGAAACAGAATTCACCACAAAGAAAAAGAACAACACTTCAAGACAAACTCGAGGAATTGCATCCTAAAATATTAGATCCACTGAAGCAAACAATTTTTGGAGAAGATGTTAGGTTAAACTGTCCTAACAGGAAGAGTGATTTTCTTGCTACACTTAGAGTTAGCAGCCAGGTGTTATGAGCAAAATGTGAGTTTCTTGAACAATATCAGTAATACATTCCTGCTAATATTCGAACAACTGCAAGTCAATATCTCAGATGGATTCCCTAAATTGTCATGCAGTAGGTGAGGTGGGCTTGTTACAGCTCTCCTTGTTCAGACTGCTGTAGATCTGGCTTAAAGGTTTTCCTTTACCCATCAATATGAAAATAAAATTTTAATACTGCAAAAGAATGTTTTTATAATTCATATAGAATTAATTTGCAAATGTAATAGAATGCATGCAGTTTCTCACATACATTATATCTGGTGTTAGTTCTTAGCACCCATTTCTACTGCTTCTGAGTCACACTGTTACTCTGGATCCTAGCCCTAGTTCTCAAGGCCTTCCTTTATCTCCCAATGGTATTCTAGTTTCACATTCCACTACAAGTGTTCCTTGTTCTAGGCTTCTACTGCAAATTGTTTATCCCAGACGTCAGTCATGCCCATTCTTAGTGTCTTGATTTCTCTAGATTGTGACTTGGACTATTTCTGACTGATAATTTCTAAGTATTGGAATGCTTTGATTTCATCTCCTCATGCACAGTTTTTCTCTTGTATCCATGGGCCATGTGTAGCAAAGTAAACATGAAAAAAATGCAAATCACAATTTGATCAAACATGTTAGACACAGCAGTGTCTAACAACAACAACAACAAAATAGGAACAAAATAGTGATAAAACAATGCTAAAACCACAGTGTGGTTTTAGGGAATGTATCAGTATTACATATGGCATGGTTAGCAGGAGTTGTTCTTTCTAGAACTACAGAAATGGTTTAGGAAGATAATACGTGCATGTACTTTACCCACAACCAGGAAACTCATATGTTCAAATACCTGCTATAAATATAAGGAAATAAGACACTCCACTTTGACCAGCGGAGTTTGTCATTTTGCCACAGACACTACTACCTTGCACTTCTTTTTTCTTATTTCTTTTAGGTCATCCTAGATTTTCAAAAACATAACACATATCTTTGTAGCCAAATCTGAATGAGCTGACTTTTGATGACCCCAGATCTAAAGTTAGCATGCCCAAAAAGACTGGGAATAATCTCTACATAATCCTCCGTTTTAGTTTTGTTCTGCCCACATTTTCTGTTCCTTCTTTGTTTCAAATATAAATCAAAGTGGCTATTATCTAACCTATTATAAAGCAATTTCAGCACTAGTATAGAGATGATTTGCACAGTACATGGCATGGATTCCTTTCCTTCAGAATGACCCTGCCCCTTACATTCCATGTTTTTGCAAAACTGCTGTTAAGCTTCCTGGAAGTTCTGAGTACCAAAGGTATGTAGGATTTAATCCAGTGTGCTTACCTGGTGACAAATCGGGATGTGAGTACATGTTCTTTTTTTCTCTAGCTTTCACTTAGAGTTGCCTTAGAGAGGGAACATTACAAGTGCTGGATGATATTTTGAAGTTACCACAAAGAAATGCCTGATCCTAATCTTTCACAAAACACATCTGAATGTGAGTTCTGATTAGCAAGAAATTGAGATTCTAAAAGGCACTGTAAAAGTAAGGAAAGTTGTTGAGCATAAGGGTTTAGCTGCATATTGAAAAGTCCTTCCTTTATATCTTCTGAAAGATTTTAAAGGATTCCACTAGGCACAAAAAAGAATGTAAAGGATAGGATCAGGAAAACTTGCACAAAAATGGCGAAGAGAAAGGAAAAGATCTCAACTTATTTATTGTTTATGATGACCTGAAATTCTCTTTCTCATCAGTCTTCCACATTTGCTACACAAATCAATGTTAAACATCTGGCAAAAAAAGCAGCATGACTACAGCACCATACAGATATTGAGAAGCCAAGCTGACTAGTCTAGACAAGCCATGTTTTCAGTATCACTGATAAGCAGTGTCCCAGACCTTCCTACACTAATATTTGCCTGTTTTGCTGTCTCAGGGTCAGCTTCAGAGTCACAGGCTGCCAGACCGTTTCACAAGCTCTTACTTTTCTACTGCATTTATCTCCCTATTTTTCCTTATATTCTTTTTGAATTATGTACATGCTCAAACCTTAAGAATTAATTGACATATTCCATTTTTTTGCTTCAATTCACAAACATCTTTCATCTTATCTCTCAGTTTGTTCTTAAAAAAAATCCCACTTTAGAAATTACAAGAGGAATGTTATCACTTCAACGCTGATGAAAACAGTGTGTGGATTTGCATAACAGGGTTTAGGCTACCATCTTAAGACCAACAGTGGAAGTGCAGCCAACAGCCATACTTCAGTCTTTCAATATTGCCTCTGTACAGTACTGCTTATAAGGTAGTTATTTTTCTGACATTGCAGCGTTTAAGAAAAGCTCTAAGATGTGCATTTTGGGAGAAAAGAATGAGAGAAGCATGAATACAGAAAAAAAGTAGTGAAAAAGAACAGTTTCCGTGTATGCACAGGACCCAAATCCAAGAACTCATGAGGCCAGAAGTAAATTGTAATGCAATTTTTTCATGTGTACAATAGAAAATGTTCCATCTGAAAAGGTTGTACTAGCAACAAGCCAGCAACTGCTTAGTGAGTTGCAGATCCATTAAGAAACCTTGATGGATTGTGATATTTCCAGTTATTCAAGTCATAGCATCTTACTAGAGTTGCAAAGCAAAACAAAGTTGTAGATGACTGTATGCAAATACATGCTACTATGTTTAATATCACACAACTGAATGGTGACACTTATCCATGTAAAACAAAGCTAAGTAATAGAGGAAAATAACTAAATATTCCAGGAGAACTACCTCCACTATTCTTGAGAAATTCTTTTCTTCACAAGATTTCAACTACCATATACGTATGACTTACATTGCTACCAGTAAATCACAGATAACTCAGAAATAGAAATGAATTAACAATGCATTATAAACTATACCAGAGCATAGGTGTCCTTTAGGGATTCACTACACGTTACACAAGCAGCCATGATGTTTAATTCTGAGACTATGTCTCCTGGACTGAACTCAACCTGTCCACTGTAATAAAAGACAACAAAACTTTTTTTTTTTTTTTTTTTTTTTTTTTTTTTTTTTTTTTTAACAGACACAGTAACAGTAAGAGGACAGCTAAGGAGAATCCCCAGCGGGTGCAGTGGAGAACGTGATCACTGAGGATAAGGGAAAAGGTTGAGGTTCTCAATGCCTTCTTTACATCTGTCTTTAATAGTCAGATCAGTTATCCTCAGGGAACTCCACCCCCTGACCTGGAAGTCTGGGGTGCGGAGTGGAACAAACTCCCCGCAGTTCAAATGAAGACAGAGACCTACTACTGCACCTAGACTGTCACAGGTCCATGAGGCCAGATGGGGTCCACCTGACAGTGCTGAGGGAACTAGCAGAGGAGACTGCCAAGACACCTTCCACCATCTATCAGCATCCCTGCTCAAGTAAAGAGGTCCCAGAGGACTGGAGGTTTGCCAGTGTAGCTCCCATTTACAAAAGGGTCATGAGGAGGATCTGAGGAACTACAGGCCTGTCAGCCTGACCTCATTACTAGGGAAGATAATGGAAAAGATCATCTTGATCACATGGCATGTGCAGGACAACCAGGAGATCAGGCCCAGCCAGCATGAGTTCATGAAAGTCAAGATCCTGCGTGACCAACATCATCTCCTTTTATAATCTGACCAGCCTGGTGGATGAAGGATAGAGTGTTGACATAGTCTGCCTAGATTTCAGCAAGGTCTTTGACGCTGTCTCCCACTGTATTCTCCTAGGGAAGCCAGCAATCCATGGCTTGGACAGGTACACTCTTTGCTGGGTAAAGGACTGGCTGGAGGACTGGTTCCAGAGAGCACGGGTGAATGGAATTAAATCCAGCCAGCAATCGGTCATGAGTGGGGTTCCCCAGAGGTCAATATGGGGGTCTGTCCTGCTAACATCTTTATTGATGATCTAGACAAGGGGGTTTAGTACACCTTCATTAAATTTGCAGATGACACCAAACTGGGAGAAGAATTGATCTTCCTGAGAGTAGGAAGGCCCTACAAAGGGAACTGAATTGATGGGCTGAGGCCAGTGGGATGAAGTTCAACAGGACCAGGTGTCAGGTACTGCACTATGGTCACAACAAACCCATGCAAGCTACAGGCTTGGAGCAGAGTGGCTGGCAAGCTGTGCGGAGGAAAAGGATCTGGGGGTGTTAGTAGATGCTCAGATGAACATGAGCCATCAGTGTGCCCATGTGGGCAAGAAGGCCAATAGCATCCTTGCTTGTATAACAAATAGTATAGCCAGCATGAGCAGGGAGGTGATCATCCCTCTGTACTCAGCTCCAGTTACAGTCCCTGCTGCTCCATAAGATTACCTTCCCAATTTGAGAGGTCCTATATAAATTTCTGCACTTATTAGTATTCAAATTTTAGTATGGTAGATTGTCTCAATGAAGTCTTGACCTCTTCTGAAAGCTTTGGCAGTAGCAAGAGACCAGAGGAAGAGGACAGATGTGGCTGCAAATTCTGCAAAATTAACTTGGTCAACCCACTGTTCCTGGAAGCAGTATTAAAGCAGAAATAAATTTTCATGCTTATGTGAACATACTGCATTTAAAAAGAACTATTATATACTTCACAGAAAAATTTATGGTAGAAAATGAAGAATGCTGTACATAAAGTAGAATTGATTCAGGGAGATGGCAATGAACTAAACATGAAATTACATTTTGACAGCACTGAGGAAGTAAAATGAAACTTCTAGTTTTCCACTTAGTATATTTATTAAAATATCTACTAAAACTAATATATCGTCAACTGTGTTATTAGCAACATGTAATCTTCCCCTTAGTTTCTACTGAAAAGTTGTTGGTTGCTATTTTTTATTCATTTGTATTTTTGTTTTTTCACAGATTCTTTCCTATTCACCCTATTTAATAATGAAGAGTTTACCCTATTCAGAAAATAAGGTACAATTACATGCTAACAGTAAGAATTTTCACAGGATGTTTAGCTGCTTCATTTTCTGTGGGTGTTTTTTCACAATTAAAAGCTTGAGATTTGGTGCCTGCCACAGGGCTGTGCTGGATCTGATAATTTTATTTGTCAGTTTTCTGCACTTTTTGCAGTATGTTGATGTTTTCCTTACAATCGTGTTATCCAATTAAACTTAATCAACTAACAAATTTTGAGCCTTAAATGCCGCTACACCTGAAGAGCTTCAAGACCTATATTTGCATTAGCATTGCATTTATCACTCCCCTATAAAACTGACAGTTTTGATTTACAACAGAAAAAAAAGATTTGTCATTTAAACAGCATAATAAAGATCATGATGAATCATCACAGTTTAATATTACTCTCTCTTCCCTGGGGAATTTTTCCCTGAAGTAGACCTGCAGTAATTGAGTACAGAACAAAAGTTCTAAGAAATTAAAACTTCAGACACTGAATTTTTCTACTGTGAAAAGTGTCCTGAAGCATTACAAAGTATGTCTTTCTAGTGACCACAAACTAGTACTCAATGTAATGTCCCGCAGCTGAGTAACAAACAATTTATTTTAGATATTCCCTGCTGTCCCGGTGATTGTAAACTGCATATCCATGAAACATAACAAGAGCTGACATAGGAGTACCATTTAAGCTTTGATATGCTTCCAAAGGATTTATGCGTGGGTTCGAAACCCACTCCTGGTACCTGCAGAGTTGCACAGCAGAAGCGTGCTGGGACAAACCAACTCGTAAACTGTTGACACTATCCTGCATGTATTAAAAATGAGAGATTGACTACCTTCTACTGGATTGATGAAAGTTTATTCACATTGTTAAAGGTTTTCATAGAAATGCTTTCAGAGTACAAAGGATTCTTTCAGTAAGTTTACAGAGGACACTGCATTATGTGGAATGACTGAAATACTGAAGGACAGGACTGCCATTCACAAAGTCCTTGATACGATGAAGTTACAGGCCAATCAAATACTCAAGGAGTTCAAGAAAGAGATGCCCAAGTCTATTTCTGAGATGGAAAAAACCCTGGGGGCTACAGGAAAGATCACCCGATGAACACCTCTGTAGAAAAGGTCTAATCATGGTCTCTAGCTGCATTAAAACAGTGTTATAGATAGGGCTGAGCCAGACTCTTCTCAGAAGAACAAAAGACAATAAGAAAAACATTAAACAGTGCAATGAGGGTGGTTCTCTAGTGGAATAGGTTGCCAAAGGGAGGTCATAAAATCTTTATTGTTTGAGCTTTTCAAAACTCAGTTGAACAACACTGAGCAAATTGATTGAATTTTGATATTAGTGCTGTTTTGACCAAGGAAAGCGTGCAGACTTTAAAAGCTATGAATATACTGAAGTGCTTTTAAGCACTAAAAAATTAACTCTTCAAATATTATCTTTCACTAATTAACATGAACTTCTTGTATCTGTTCATTATCTGTTTAGTGGTGTTAATATATGCTACATCTGTAAAGCCATTCTTCAAGCATTAAGGTGAATTCTTCATTCTTCAAGCAATAGGTGAATAGCCATCCAAAAATATGACTCATTTGTCCTTCAGAATTTTTAGGGTGTAAACTAACTCAATTTGTATTAGTATTTTCAACACATAGGGCCTGAACTGTACTTACAAACAATTCTGTTTGCGATGTAGTAATGAGCTAGGTCTAAATTTAAAAATTAATTTTTTATTTTTTTTTAAAAAAAGGACTTAGAAGTAGCAAAAAGCTAAAGCTAAATCTCCTGTTTCCTCTGAAAAAATAATTTTAGAAGACAGACCTTATAAAAAAAAAAAAAAAAAAAAAAAAAGAAAAAAGAAAAAAGAAGAAAAATTCAATTTATTTTTAATTACTTTATGCAATGATATGTATCAGGCTAGGTGAAGTGGGCACTGAATTTTGCTAAAATAAACTGGCAAGGCTTTGATTTGCAAAATGAAGAATTTGTCTTCCAAAGCACCTGGAAAACTGTTGTTCCCAAGAGGTATCCAACTTCAGTTCTACAAAATAATCTTAGTCTTGACCTACTTGGAATACACACACAATAATTGCTAAACTGTGTTGTAATCACAACAGTATCTCTTTGTATAAGCTATAAGAATTATTGCACAGAATCCAGTGGAAAATGATGCTACTACAACCAACTGAGCTAATTCATGTATGAAAGCTGTTCCAAAAGTCATGCCTCCTATTTTACAGTGTTGTCCTACAACATCAGAGATGGATGTTGCTGACATCACAGTAGAGGCTGAATTTTCTCAACAATATTCCATTACATTCTGTTGCCGTGCTGTTGAAAAATAATGCTTTTTAGCTGAGAGCTTGCTCTATCAGTGCTCTTTGTATCTGTTATCATTTCCATAGAAATAAATTGGAGGCATTACTTTCAGAGTAACTCATGTACAGGCTGAAGTGTAAACCTACTTCATCCAAGATCCTTTTAGCTTTCTTTGGAATCCTGTATGACCAATTCTGTTTCTTAATCTGATAACTCTTGAAATACGTATGATCTTTATTATCACTGGGAAGAAAAAATCATCTGTTCCTCATTATTTCACAGTCACACTGCTGGGAATTCAAAGCCATAATTCTCCTGAAAATAAAATGTTTTCTTCACAGTCCTGGGAGGACATCTCTGGTGGTATCCATTCAAACCTTCCACTTTGAGAAGGACCTTCACAAATTCTGGATCACATCAGCTAAGTCTCTTGGGTACTTGATTTCCCATTAACACAGCAAGGTAGCAAGTATTAGGGGCACATGATTGCCCGTCTTTCAATTTTAAGCCTGTAAGATAACTTAAGGTAAGATAACTTAAGGTAAGATAACTTAACTGTAAGGTCACTTCTTTAGAACCACTATAAGAACACTGTATCTGAGTGACCTTCATCCAAACCCTGGGGAAAAGACTACAAAGTATTTTCTCACATGAACATCTCTTTTGCACCCACGGCATTTTTCCATAATTTGCTCTTTGGAGTCATGAAGTTTACTGAAAAATAAAGGCTAACTGAACACCCCTACTTCATTTGTCTCCTCCCATATATAGATATGCCAGGGGAAATTGTTAAGTATTAAGGCTTTCTCTGTCTCTTAAATCTCTTCTGAAGACAGCTATAAACATTAACTCATAATTCATTCTCACATCATGTCATAGACAAACTTAATTTGAAAACTGATTATTTCTATTATAGACCAGATCATTTGTTTGGTGTTTTGGTGTCAGAAGTGTAATGTCATCTCTTGCTCCTTTTTTCTTTAAACATTGTTGTCCTAATAATATGTCTTATTTGGAAGTTTCTTTTTTTCAACAGTTTGAAACATTTTCATTTCCATCATTAGGTAATGAAACTCTGATGCTTGCTTCTTTGTCAGAAGTAATGCAATGAGAACTTGGAGGATGGAGAAATATACATATATAGACAGTAAACTAATGCTTATGAAACCTGTAGGCATTATTTTGCCATGTCATTCCCACCGTTCACAAAACTACTGTTTTGCAGATACGCATTTCATAGACACATCTATTGCCACAACATTTTTGGATAAAATTATGTTGTAAAGGGGACATTATGGTCAAGAAGAAGTTTAAAATTGACATTTTCTTATTATTTTTATAAAAATGGAAGCAGTGATTCTGACAATATAAACTTTATTGTTATCTTTATTTAGCATTACCTGCGTGAGATGCATAGAGAAATGATAATCTGATAATAAACTATAAGATAATTTGAAACTAAATAATTTAAATGAGTAGACATTTTCCCACAGTTATCTGCACTAAGTGAGAGATATATACTGTAATCTTACCCAAATGAAAAAATGTCTTTACAAACAGAAGTAACTTACAGTATGGCTAAGGAAAAAAAGTAATTTTACAAGCTTTAAGAACAGTTCTCACTACAAGTAAGTATATGTAATTTCTGCCATTTTAAAAACAATTTTCATCTTTTGCATCAGCTGTATAATATTGCTGTACGCTCTGTAATGTTTCTCTGTAATGAAACTATATAAAATATTTTTACATTAGTAACGTATTGATTGTATTGTTTAGAAACAGCAAATTTTCCAGGCCATGGAGAGAAAGCTCTAAGAATATGTCTTTTACCTATGGTGACTTAACATGAGAAGGAGCTCAGAGGTCACATAAATTGCTAAATATAAGGCATTTGAACTTCTCCACCTTTTGGGTGAATCTATCTCAACAAAAACATTTGTGAATCTGCAATCTTTGGAATGAAGGAGGGGAAAAAAAAAAAAAAACAAAAAAAAAAAAACTTCAAAACAACTTCTGCAATTTGTTTCCCAGAGCTGGCCTAGAAGAAACACACAAAGAAACTCAACATACAGCTGATAACAAGTGCTACAGTGGTGGGCATGGCTCACATTCCAAAATGTACAGATCAGATTACAGATTGGACATAACGTTATCAAGAGTATTAAGAGAATAATGTACATTCTGGTAAATTCTGCCCATTGTTACAATTCTGAGGAGGTGTGACATAATACTAGTGAGTATCTCTGCCACAACACTTTTTGTCTGATAAACAAGGAAATATAGTTTGTTGGTAGTAGAAATGCATGGTTATTTTGGAAGAAGTATCTGAAAAATAGAAGGCCACATCCTTAAAGAAGAGTAGATAAAGTGAATATGAAGCACATCTACAGAAGATGTAAGTAATGCAAAGCATCTGAGATGGCATCTTTGGAGCTGCAACCATTGTTGATTCATTTCACCCCACCACAGAGTTCTCTCAGTCAAAATTTTTCACAGGGAGACACAAATACTTGTCTCTCCATCACCAGACAACTCTGTTTAAATAATTCAAATCATTTAGTAAGCAATAAGCAATAAAATCGAAGCATTAAATTTGAGGTTGACTATGTTTTTTTTTCAATAAAGTGAAAGCAAAAAACAAAAAACAAACAAACAAAAAAAACCCACACAAGTTGCCTGACTTCTGACTATCTGTATCAAGCATGTTAAATACATGTAATGCTCCTATGTTGAGGAATAAGGTCAACTGAGGGATAAGCCTGTGTAAAGGACTGCTAAGGACTGCTAAGATAACAACAGCCAAAGCAGCTAAAGTGGAACCATGGAACAGGGATATGAAGAAGCGCTTTGCAGGATGCCCCGTGATGACATGATTTATGCAAGAGAGGACTCTGGGAGTGGGAAGGGTTGTGTGCGCATGGGGTTGTGTAGCTGGTGTATGGGACACACATGCATCGAAGCCATGCTGGTATATAAACCGTGTGACGCAGCAGTAAATGGGAGAGAAGACTCCATGTCATCCATGACTATGTCTCTCTCTGGATGGGGTCCGGCCTGGGACCCATTTACTAGTACACACACACAGATACACCACTTAAAGAAAATCATGGCTTCAAACGGAGATACTGCTATTTTGCGACATCTTTTCAAAATCAGAATAGTTGTATTTAAATGGTCTATGCAATTCCTTAAATCTGCCTCTTCCATTACAGCAAGTCGGTACTGCAAACACAAGCTTGTGAATACCCAAGTCAGCAACTGTGAGAAGAGTGAACTGATTGAAAGTGGAGTGGTATATATCTCACAGAGAATTCAGAAGTGAAAATCACTGAGGTTAATATAGTTGTTCTGTGGCTGTTTAATAAATATGACTAGGATAATTAAATAAAACTAATTTTCTTAGAAATCTTTCTGAATTGTTTTAACAATGATTGAATTGTTTAGTAATTTGAACACTGAATATTCTTCCATACAATTAAGAGTGACTGATATTTAATGCATGGTAGAGTTCATGCAGCTTCAGGGGCAGTTCATAAGTAACACCTCTAATAGCAGTGAATCTTATAGTCTTTCTTTCAAACTGCTAAATTACCTTGGCTCTCTGTTTTGTCATTGTACTGCACTCATTTACCCAAACCAAATTACAGTTGGGAAGATTACATCAGTGATTTGTGTACCTTATCAAGTGTACCTTATCAAATGAACAGTTGCAACATGCGGTCAGCTCAGGAGCAGATTCAAGAAAAAAAAAAAATCAGATTCTAGTATAATTGAACATTCATAAAGAAAACACGTCAGAAGAATGTCACTCATGTTTCACGTGGGGAGAAAGGAATGCAAGGCCCTGACAATGCACCTAATGCTTTTGCATTCCAATGGTGGCTATAACATTCCTCTTTGGGAAATTTCTTGTAAACACTTGGAGAATTGCCTCACATTCTCATATGTATCCATCATCCATTTGGAGGCCTCATTCCATTGCCATAATGAAACGTGTTAATTTATTTACTAAATAATATTTAGTAGTTAATTTTTAATTAAATAATTTGTACATTTTTCTGCATATGCCTTCTATCACTTTGCCAGTTAAGAAAAACATAATTTACTGATGCTTAAGCAAAAACAGAGAGATGGAGGGATATATGCAATTTCTAAGGAAAATGAACATGACTTGCACTGTATTATCACTTAAAATGCCTTCAAAGCCTACATTGTGTACAGGACTGAATTTTATGAGCTTTTTAATAAACTACTTTTTAGGTTTCATTACTAAGAACACTAAAAAATATTAAACATGTCCAAAGAGTGGAAGGCAAACCTTACTGTGTTTCCATATTGTCTTTCCTACAACCTCTTACAAATAATAGATATATATATATATTTTAATGTACTGAGAATTGTGGCTGAACTAATAAGAAAATGAAACTTTTTGTTTTATCTTGTGTTTAGATTTGGCCAGGGTATTCTGAAGTGAAAAAACATAGTAATACTTTAAAGCAAACATGAGTAGACCATAGTTATGAAGATTCTAACATTTGTCAGTAGCACAGGGAGGTGGTTGACGATTGTCAGAAAGATACTTGGATAAGTGAATGTGAGTATTGAGATGCCAGAGAGAAAAGTGCTTCAATAGACAAAGCTGTTGTGTGGGAGAGTACTTCTCCACAGGCTATTTTGCCTATTCTGCTGCTGAAAAAGACACCAGCTTCTTCATCTGTTTAAGAGACGAGGACTCACTTGCAAGTGGAGCAGTCTGCTTCAGGAGATTCTAGACTAGGACTTCCACCTTGATCATAATTCTCTATTTTTTTTTTTTTTTTAATGTATCCTTCACTGATAGTTGATTGAACTGATTGGGAAAGACTGCTCCCTGGAAGTGACATGTCTTCAATTGCTAATAAGGGAGACTAGGTTTAGTACAGATTTGAACAACTAATAATTAAGCATCTGAATTTTGCTAAGTCAGCTTAGGGCCCTAACATTTGCCTTAAGCACATAAAATCCAAAGTCCAATTGTTTGGCAACCTTTTAAACATATCTCTAATTTCTCAAGTTAATTAACATCTAGCAATTAAATGACAGATCCTAATGTAATCACTGAGCTGCTTTACTTAGGAACAAATTGTAAATGTTATATAACTTTCAAGGCTGCTTCCAACATTAAAGGCAGAACCAACTCTGAAGTCATGTGGACAGTCCCATATTCTTTTCCAAAATTCATTGAAGGTAGCTTGCAGATGATTCCACTGTTATTATTATGAATAACAGCAATCAAGACAAGCGCAGTTTAGAACAGAAATGGAACAAGCAGAGAATAAGAGAGTGGCATTTATAGTCACACAATCACAAGAACGTAAGGTTGGAAGGAACCTCTGGGGATCATCAAGTCCAAATTCCTGCTAAATCAAATTCCCTATAGTAGGTTGCACAGGAAAGCATCAAGGTAAGTTTTGAATATCACCAGAGAAGGAGACTCCACAACCTCTCTAAGCAGCTTGTTCCAACATTCTGGCACACTCAGTAAAAAACATGTTCAGATGGAATTTTCTGTCTTGCAATTTTAGTCCATTACCTCTTGTCCTGTCACATCACATCACTGAATTGAACCTGGTTCCATCAATTTGACTGCTGCCATTTAGATATTTGTAAGTGTTGATAAGATTCCCTCTCAGCATTCTCTTCTCCAGGCTGAACAGTCCCAGATCTCTCAGTCATTCCTCATAAGAGAGATTCCCTGGGTCCCTAATCATCTTTGTCGCACTCAAGCTGAAGTATAGTTCCCTGTCTTTCTTGAACTGAGACCAGAACTCAACACAGTTCTTCAGATGTGACCTCATCACGACAGAGTAGAGGGTTAGGATCACTTCACATGATCTACTAGCCATATTATTTTTAATGCACCCCAAAATACCATTAGCCTTCTTGGCCACAAGGACACACTGCTGGTCAACTTGTTGTCCACCAGGAACCCTTCTGCTCAGAGCTCCTTTCCAACAGATCAACCCCCAGTCTCTAGTGATGTACGCAGTTATTCCTCCCTGGATTCAGGGCTCTATACTTGCCCTTGTTAAACCTCATCTGATTCCTTTCTGCCCAGCTCTCCAGCCTGTCCAGCTCTTGCTGACTGGTAGTACAGCCTTCAGGTGTGTCAGTCACTACTCCCAGATCTGTATCAGCAAACTTGCTGAGAGTGGACTCTATCCCTTCATCTAGGTCACTGATGAAGATGTTGAACAAGAACAGACACAGCACTGACCCCTGCAGGATACTGCTTAGCTACTGGCCTTCAACCAGACTCTGTACCACGGATGAGAATCCTCTGAGCTCTGCCAGTTGAACAGTTCTCATTCCACATCACCATCCACTTATCTATTCAATGAATCCTAAGCTTACAAACAAGGTGGTTATGGGAAACAGTGTCAGAAGACTTGCTGAAGTCAAGGTACACAACATCCACTGGTCTCTCCTTATCTACCCAGCCAGTGTTGATATCACAGAAGGTTACCAGATTGGTCAAGCTTGTTGAAGACATGTTGACTACTCCTGATAAGCTTCTTCTCATGACTTGCTTGGTGATAACATCCAGGATAAACCAGGGACAGAAGTGACCGGTCTGATGTTGCCTGGTTCTTCCTTCTTGCCCTTTATGAAAACTGAAGTGACATCAGCTTTCATTCAGTCTTCACACACCTTTCTCATCCTCCAAGACTTTTCAAAGATGTTAAAGAATAGTTCAACAGTCAGCTCCCTCAGCACACAGTT
Organism: Excalfactoria chinensis; assembly: GCF_039878825.1. Lineage (NCBI taxonomy): Eukaryota > Metazoa > Chordata > Aves > Galliformes > Phasianidae > Excalfactoria > Excalfactoria chinensis. Next base: position 73,085,471 of record NC_092825.1, read on the forward strand.
GTGCATCCCATCAGGGCCCATAGGTGAGACTAAACATGTACAAGTCTATGGGTCCAGACTATATGCATCCCAGAGTTCTGAAGGATCTAGCTATTGTGGTTGCCAAATGGCTCTCCATATTTCAAAAGTTGTGGCTGTCAGGCAAAGTTTCTGGTGACTGGAAAAAGTGAAACATTCCCATTTTCAAGACAGGGAGAAGGAACTACAGTCTGGTGAGCCTCACCTCTGTGCTTGAGAAGATTATGTAACCAAACATTCTGGAAGAGATATTAAGGCACATGTGAGGTAAGGAAATGTTCTGAGACAGCCAGTATAGCTTCACTAAAGGCAGTTTATGCCTGACCAATCTGGTGGCTTCCTATGATAGAGTGATGGCTTCAGTGGACAGCGGAAGGGCAACTGATATCATTCTGTATGGACTTCTAGATATGGACCCATGAGAAATTAATGAGGTTCAAAAAGGCCATTTGCCAGGTATTGCATTTGGGTTAGGAAAATCCCAGATAGAGCTACAGACTGGTAGAAGAAGTCCTTTGAATTGACCTGTTGAGAAGGACTTGGAGGGTTCTGGTGGATGAAAAACTGGACATGAGACAGCAGTGTGCACTCACAGCCCTCACATAGTCAGTCTTAACGTGACTGGGTAAACCGACCACAGCAACAGCGGTTGCCAAATGGTATCGGACTGCAGTCAAGCCAGACCTGACATGCTGAGTGGCTGTGATGACAGTAGAGGAGGTACTCACAGCAATAGCCAGCCATTGATGGGGAGACAAGCAAGGCTCCCAGATGATACCAGTTTGCCAGTTCTGCAGCGACCCTAGGCCAAAGACAGGAGTGCTGGCAACTTTATCTGCTATTGCATTACCTCTGGTAAAAAGGCTTGGCACCTCAGAGTGACCATGCACATATAAGGATGCAACAGGAACTGTGTGGGAGGCCAAGGTCTCTTCCAAAATTCCAGCAGCCTCTGAACTTGGGAGGTCCTCCCGGCCCATCTGGGCCAACTGCTTGGCTGCAAAGATGGAGTCAGCAACAATGTTAGAGGGTATCATTCGCCAGAGGTGCACTGCGACCGTCACAGCCATCACCTCAAGCATCCGCTCGCTGACCATTCGGTTTGTGAAGACAGCAGCCTGCCAGCTATTGCTGGAATCCTGCCAAGCCACCATCCTGAGATCAAGAGTCTCATGCTCTTCCAACTGAGCTAGCTGGGCCATTTCAAGGCTTCGAGCAGTGTCCCACTGTGCAAGCAATCCTTCCATGCAGCTCTGTAAGATCTTTTGCCAAGCTGCAGCCATTTCGCTAGACGGATTTTGGGGTTCTTTTGGGTCGGATCCCTTTAGCTGACCATACAAGGGCTTCATCAATTGAGAAGGTATCCCCAAAGCCAACTTAGATGGACCCATGGGCAGCATGACCTGGTTGGCAACCCTGTCCATGACAGGGGGCTTGTAGCTCAATGATCCTTCAGGTTCCTTCCAATCTAAAGCACTCTATGACTCTATGACTTGTGGGCATTTATTTTGCCTAGACAATTTCTATCAAGATCCTCCTCAACTAAGTGGAAGTCTTCCTTTCCTCAGGCTCTCTTTGTTACCTCCATGATCTGAGTTCTGAGGGACAGACTTATCAGTAAAAACTGAAGCTAAGGGTGTTTTCAGTATCTCCACCTTATCAGCATTCCCTGTTACCAGGGCACCTCCCTCATTAAGCAAAAGACCCACATTTTCCTAGTCTTTCTTTTGCTGCTGACATATTTAAAGAAGCCCTTCTTGCTGTCATTCTTCACCAGATTTAATTCTAAGTGGGCCTTGCCTATTCACAGGCTGATTCTAATCTTTGTATTCCCAACCATCTCTTCCATGTTTGCATGAACAAGATCCAGGAGCACAACTTTCCTCATCAGCTCCTCCATCACCTGCAACAGAAAGTTATCTTCAGAACATTGTAGGAACCTTCTGATCCATGTGTCCATGCTTCAGTTGAAATCTAATCTGCACAGTTTTTTTAATTAATGATTGCACATTGTCATTATCAATCAGTTCAGAACGTTTTCCATTTCTTGTTACCATGTCATAGTAAGATAGATGAAACCTCTGAAATAATAATGCTATGTTCATTCATGCATTTCTATTTGTACCATTTGCCCTTACCCTGTTATTTGCTCTTATAGTTCTGGATACTCTCAAGGGCATCTGCTTTCAGTCATGTTCTTGGAGTACCTCACAACAGTCTAGAGTGTCCCCATGTTCTCCATCTCTATCAGTTTTCTGATCATGGCATCAAAATTAGCCAGTGGGTGTGCCATTAACTGCCCAGCACTATCCTGTCCTCTGAGGAATATGGCCTTAGGGTAGGATGCAGAAATTCACTGATAATGATCTTTCAGTCCATTTCCTTTCTTCCCTTCACTGGCTCCTTCTTGCCTCAAGGCCTTTACTGCTCAGTTTTGGGAATTACTTTACAGCCTCCTCCACCTCTCTATTACAAATCCAATGGGTTTTTGACCTCACATTGGGGAGCCTTCTGATGCAGACAGCGATAACCTTCCTGGTGCTGCTAAGGGTCCTGTGCTTCACTGGACCGGAGAGCTGCTTTACTAGATTTAACGCATCAGCTCTTTCAGTTTGGTGAAAGGGAAAGCATACATTAACTACTTTGTCTGATCCCTGTCCACAAGATCAATCTGAAGGCAGTGGTCAGTGAGCTGTACTAGATTACATATTTTGATTGTCTTTGCACATCACATCAATGCACGTTCTAGTTAGTTACATCAGGAAAACGTGAAATATTGAGTTAAATTCTCTAAAATTATTGCAGACTCTGGTTTATCTATTTGTTTCAATTTCATTACCTCTCTCATAGATTGCTCATACTACATCCCTCTGGATCCATTGTATGCACAGGGTAATCCATAGTCTTTTGGTCTTTTGCACCCATTCTACCACTACTTCAGAGGAATCCAAGTGCAGTCCTTTGGACTACACAAAGAATCAATTCCATTAGCTACAGAAATGTACCTTTACACCTTGGTCTCATTAGAAAAGCACAACTTTAAGTAAGTATCAGTTGTTTAGTGCAGTCACTGTGACAATAAGCATGGAAAAACCATGATCATTCTAGAAATGGCCAAGACCAGGAGCAAGATTTTAATCATAAGCTAATTCTCCTCTGTGGCAGGAAATTATGTTAATGTAACAACATGCAGGCCAGGAGACCCAAGCAGAAAAAATAATTTGGTTCAAAATATCTCAAATTTAGATGTAGTATCCAACAACTTTAAACTGCCATATTCTGTTCCTTCCTCAATTCCAGAGGAGTTTCTTTAACTGGAGGAATTTCAGAGGAGTCTGATGACTTCTGCTTCATTTCATAAATACTACCATCTGATTCATATTTATAACTTTATTTTTCTCCTAGATATATTTACCTTTAACAATGATAGATTGATCTTCTTAACTGTTATTATTATTGACATAGTTATTTGAGCTAGAGGTTTTTTTTGTTATTGATTGAATTAAATTGAAGATAGGTCTGTATAATGTAAAGGAATCTCTATGTTCACGAAGGGTGGCAGCACTGACAAAGTGCGATTTAATTTTGGGAACAGACATGAAATTTTTTAAAAAGGTCAGTTTTACTTTAATGCTGTAAATTTTCTTTTTGTTCTTTCTTGTGCTGACTTCATAAAGATTGTAATTTTCATACATAGCTTCACTATCTGATGCAGAGTACTCTGTAACAAGGAAATATGTAGTTCACTCCAAAAATAACGCTTCTTTTTTATTTTCCTGGAAACTACCATAGATACAAAGAGCACAGTAACACTATTTGATAGAGCAAGCAAATTCTCAGCTACAGAATACTAATTTTTAATGTCAGTACCATTAGCTATGCATTTCTGCCAGTGATGAACAAGAGCCTGCATACTGCACTTGTAAAAAGAGGTAACCAACTGCCACTGCACCACCCACCACCTCACTGTGCTTACATCCACTGGTCAGATTGGCCCTCTGCTGCCATCTGTTGCATGGCACAAAATGTAACAGAGTATTATTGGGAGGGTTCAACCTCTACTGCCAGCCTCTACTGCCATGTTACCACAGCTACCTCTGATGTCATGGGCCAACATAATAAAATAAGAGGCATTATTTTCTGAGCAGCCTTTGTATATAGAAGATCTGAGAAAGACAGATGAATATCCTTCAACTGTCAGTCACACTGAGCAAAAAATGAAAAATTGTTCTAGATACTCTTGCTCCATCTTTTTTCCTCTTAAAGGAATTTTTAATTTCATGAACCCTTCAACCATGGAGCGGTATTTAAGGAGAACTGCTATTAATTTAACTCTTTCTCATTTTACATTTCATCTTAGTACATCCCATTCCTATTTTTGTTACACGTATTATTTGCTGGTGAATATGCATAACTATAAATGAAAGAGAACAGAAGCGAGAACTCCTTGAATGCAGGGGAGGAGGACTGCATGGTTAGCCTTTCTCTTTTTCAGGCTATGACATTTGTAGTGTCTGGCATTCAGTGAAGGGCAGCCTAGCCTTCCTTGATTCCTTCCCAGTCATTTGTTTTTCTACAGCATAACTGCAGATTAGTGTTTGTGTGACTGTATAGTGTAAGGGTAAGTAGAAGAAGAGTGTCTGCTCTTCCAAGGGGATTCAGTCATGGACTTTTTCCAATGCAAAAGGGTCAATAAGAAAAGATGGTCAGTCACATTAATTGGAGACATGAGCACGTGGGAATGTTTACTCCAGCAGAATTATCTGATTGAAGACTTTGATGTTTGGAAACAAAGACCATACAGAAACCTTGTCAATTGTACTAATTAATAAGGAAAGAGAGGTGTTGTATTAGGCATCAGCGAGATCTCGTGCTGTAACGCGATAGGTCTTCCCATGCTCAGTAATGCATATGTATTAGATGAAATAGGAGCCCTATATAAGGGACTCACGAGGTTAATTAAATGCCATTTTACTTCCCACCACATTGGTGTAAGCAGTGCGTAACTTGGCCACGGGGCCGTCGGAAGCACATTACAAAGGACGTGATTCTTTAAGGTTACTTGATTAAGGTAACATTTGGTGCCCTCTCTGAGGCACGTCCTGGGGGTAGTGTGCGACGGCTAACTGCGTGGCGGACGCAAGTCCTACGGTTAGATCCCGTAGAAGCGCCTCGGTGGGCGGAAATTGAAGCAGCTGCTACCTGCGGTTCGGTCGTAAGAAAACGAGGACCGTGGAAGACTGCGGGACTACAGGTCTCGAGTATATACAAAGGGTGCAAGGACGTACGGTGTCGCGCACCAGAAAAAACAATGGATTCCGTCATTAAGGTAGTATCACGAGTTTGTAAAACTCACTGCGTTAGAAATGTTCCTTCTAAGAAGGATATAGCTGCCGTCATCTCCTGTTTGGAGGTGGCGCAGATTTTACCCTCCCCTAGTAATCTGCTCGATTCGGAGCGGTGGGATTCTTTCACCGCTGCCATGCTCCATAGAGCAATGCACGAGTATAAAGCGGAGGAGTTAAAAACCTGGGGTTTGGTCCTGGGTGCTCTTAAAGCCGCTAAGGAGGAGAAACAAGTCCAGGCCATCGCGACTGGGGTTTTTGGTCTGGATACTGGGACGTCCGGGGTCCCGGGGGGTGCGGAGGAATCGCTTTCTGGCGGCGACTCTGCACCCAAAATGGCGCCGGCCACGCCGGCCGTTTTCACAATGGCCATGGCCGCGCCCGAAACAACTCCGGAAGAGAAGGCGGAAGTTGTGTCATCTGGGGAGGCGCCACCATATTATCCCCGCCTATACCCCTCTTTGCAAAGCTTTTACTCGCCTGAGGGGGATGGAATTTGTCCGAGGGAGGGAGAGTCGTGTGGGGAGGCGCGCCGTGGAGGCGTTGAGCCACCCCCAGACCCACCTCCGGAGGAGGGATCTCGTCCCGAGAAGGGTGAGAAAAAAGCGGAGGAAAGAAAATTGCCTATCCCCACCCCGTTTGTCTTATCTCCCGAGGAGGGGGAGGAGAGAGGGGTGGAGAGAAAGGAATTGCCTGCCCCCACCCTGCCGGTCCCGTTTCCCCAGAAGGGGGAGGAGAGAGGGACGGAAAGAAAGGAAATGCCTACCCCTGCCCTGTCGGTCCCGCCTCCCCAGAAGGGGGAGGAAAAAGAGGAGGAACGAAAGGTTCCGCCTACCCCCACCCAATTGGTCGCGTCTCCCCGGAGGAGGGAGGAGCGAGAGGATTCTCGCAAGCCCACCGATTGGTCGGTTATCCGTGAATCAATGAGAGGGTTGGGGCTTAAGGAACGGGACTGGGCGGTGTTTTGATGGGAACCCGCCAGCCGCAACCGCGAAGTGACTCTTCAGGAAAGAAGAAAGGAACAGATAAAGAACCACTGCTTGTACCTACGAGAAGGACATTTGTTGTATCGCTTGTTGTGTGTTTTTATGTATTTGTGTTTGTTAAAGGGTGGAGGGATTCTCTCGTCCTTGTTCCGGGGATGGCTCCGAGAATGCATTTGCAGACCATTGCATAAAGGAGGGTGGGAATTGGCTCTCTTACAATCAGAAGCATGTGGTACGTCATCCTAACGGGTCCAACTATAATATCTCATGCTATTGGGGTCCTGACAATCTAGCATGCTCTGGTTGTTGTGCTCGGAAGGAACCTTTGACTGGGGAAGGATTATGGAGCAATGGTACAGCCAAAGCTCTTCCTAAGGGTATATTCTTGATATGTGGGGATAGAGCTTGGCAAGGGATACCAAAGAATCCAGTTGGGGGTCCGTGTTATTTGGGAAAATTGACACTGTTGGCTCCCAATCATTCTGCGGTGATTAATGTTATGAAAAGCATGGTTCGAGTGCAACGCCAGAAACGATCAATAAAAAATCTGGATCGGGATTGTGGGGATGAGGTTCAGTTGTGGGGTCCCACAGCCAGAATCTTTGCGTCAATCTTAGCCCCAGGAGTAGCTGCAGCCCAGGCGCTGAGAGAAATTGAGAGATTGGCTTGTTGGTCTGCGAAAGAAGCTAATGTCACCACAATGGTCTTGTCGGAACTCCTGATGGACATTAATAACATCAGACATGCTGTTCTCCAGAACAGAGCTGCGATAGACTTTCTGCTACTGGCCCAAGGGCACGGATGCAAGGACTTTGAAGGGATGTGCTGCTTCAATCTGAGCGACCACAGTGATTCAATTCATAAGAAGTTGGAGTGGATGCAAGAGCATACCAAGAAAATTGCAATTGATGATGCATTCGGCAGCTGGCTGGATGGACTATTTGGTAATATTGGCCCATGGCTTAAACAGTTTCTTAAAGTATTAATTATAGGGATTTTAGTTTTCTTAGCTTTAATGATTTGCCTACCTTGTGTGTTTCAATGTATCCAGGGTTGTTTACAGCGTATGATAGAAAGAATATTTAATGACAAAATGGAGTGCCAACGGATATATGATAAGCTTTAAGAAGAAGAAGGAACTGTATAAACCCAAGATGCCTTGGATATAATAATTAGAAAACCACTAATATTATTAGACATTGCACTACCTACCTCTGCATGAATTGTAGCTTGTCTACCTCACTTTTTAGATAACTTATATATTTTAGATTTATATGGAGACTAACATTTTTATATATTAGATTTAGGACTAGCGTTCGCGTTGTAACGGGACATGACTTTATTGAGCATGGGGAGGGGGAAATGTTGTATTAGGCATCAGCGAGATCTCGTGCTGTAACGCGATAGGTCTTCCCATGCTCAGTAATGCATATGTATTAGATGAAATAGGAGCCCTATATAAGGGACTCACGAGGTTAATTAAATGCCATTTTACCACCCACCACATTGGTGTAAGCAGTGTGTAACTTGGCCACGGGGCCGTCGGAAGCACATTACAAAGGACGTGATTCTTTAAGGTTACTTGATTAAGGTAACAGAGAGGAAATGTGGGAAACTTGTTTCAGGCAAGGCTGGCAGAATGAGGATTTCTGGATTGGGAAAATAAGAAGAGTAAACAATAAGCAAAATATTGAGGCACACACCTAATAAAATAAAAATGGAGACAGTGGCAAGAAGCAAACCTCCCAGTCATGCTAGCTGATGAGCTATGAAACTTTGGTCACCTTCTGGAAAGCTAAACCTAGACTTTGTAACGAATAAGATTGTGAACTAGAGGGCTAGATTGAGAAGGGTGCAGGAATCTGTAGAGCTCTTCAAATCCATGGAGGGAGAGTGGGAGGAACAAAAAGGGTAGGTAGAACAATGCCTGTTCACAAACCAGCTATCTAGGGGACTCTGACATGAGTGTGAGCTCTGCATTTGTCTTCATTTTCCCTAATCTGTGTGTGTGTGTGCGTGTGTGAGCATGTGTGTGTTGGGGGAGGGTGGGGGGCAGTATATTTGCTAGTAGCAGGGGCCTCGGTCCAGGCTGAGGTATAAGGCGGACAGGGGAAGTCCTCTCTCTGAGGAATGCACACTACCTTTGATATGCAATCTTACGCTCGATTGTGTACAGATTCCCTTAGATCCAAGTATGTCCCTGGAAGTTGCTTTTCTAGTCCTACTGCAGAACAGAAAATTCCACATTCCTGTCCCATTTCCTCTTACTCTGCCCTATAATCTGCATCTGGAGATCTGTTAACACCTCAGTATATAACTACTGATACCTTGTATATTGATCTCACTTCTTATTGCACACAATTCAGTAGGAAACATTATGTGACATTCAACTGTATATTATTCAACCATTAAATTTAATAAATATTCCTCAAAAAACAAAACAAAACAAAAAAAGATGGTGTAAGTTCATGAAATCTTGATTTAATCAACACTCTCTGGGCTGAATGTAATACATTTTAAAGACTAGCTGAAAAAGAAAATACCTACAACTGACAACACAGAAACAAAGCAAAACTAAAAAAACAACCCCAAGTTGAATGTTTTGAACAGCAAGCTTATGATGTCCAATGACCACAACCTTGTAAACAGATCTCAGTGTCTGTAAATCAGTGTGTATATAACCTTATATGTTTTTACTTATGTACTGAGTTCAGTAGGCTTACAGAATTACTGTAGGTACTTCACAATAGATATTTCTGCATTAGATGTTGTTAGATCACCTTCTAGAGGACATTTAAAAACACATGCTTATGAGTCTAGTGCTTTTAAAAAGTATATAATTTATTATTCTCCACACAGTGTACCAAGCAGCACAAATTATGAATCACTGGTTAAGCACAGAAGTGGTAAAAACATTAAATTTTCATTTCCCTTTCAATTGCATCAGCCATATACAATATTTTTTTCCAATTTTTGAGTTACTTTGGTCACTACTTGTGAGGTATGGCTACATAAATTATCAGGATGAAGCATGATCCTTCTCATTAGATTAGGTGATCTTCTTTTCTAAAACAACTGGATCCATTTTATATTTTCCCTTTCTGACTTTGAGCAGAGGCATACTCTCACTTATTCCCAAAAGGTTTCACACTCTTTTTTGCGCTTTGGGATGTTTTAGTTAACTATGAGGCAAAGTCCACAGTGTTTCAGCCTAAAAGAGTATGACAACTTTGTATGTCAGAAGAACACTCTGATGTCACAATGTAAGACCATGATGCTAGGGAAATTCTGACTCTAGTATAGCTGAAAGGAGTAAAGAACAAAAGTATCTTGAGTTCGACAAGAGATTTCAGCAAGGACCAATCCAAATCTGATGGTTTCCTTGGGACTTACCATTTATCTGGTGGCTACATTCCTGTTCACTTCCTGCCTAGTCTTCTCTAATGCTTTCATACCACTGAAAAGCCAGACCATGATTCTCACAGCCAAGGAGGGACAACAAGAGGGAAACAGTCCATCATCAGGTGAGATGTGTTGAAGTGAAAGGATGGAAACAGCAGCGAGAAAAGCAGATGAGACAGGGCATATAGAAGCTTGGTTTTGCAAAGACAAAAGCAGAAGAGGAAGGAAAAGAGATGTGAAGGGACAGTGGGGACCAGCTGCTCTATAAGGAACAGAAAGCCACCAACCAAGAGTTATACTACCTATAGAGCAGAGCTCTCACTCACCAGGGCTCAGTTCCCACAGCCCCAGAGCAGCAGCAGAGGGGCCATTTGTACAGACATGGGAAGAGATCAATAGGCAAGTCCATCATGAGGGGGCAGGTCTGAGTTCAAGCACAAATCTTAGTCATTGTCAGGTTCAGACTCAATGACAGTAACTAAGATCAAACACAGCCTCACCCTACACTTAAACCAGACAGAAGATGTGGAAGGAAGCAGAAGCTTAGGCAAGCCAGGACCATTAAAGCTTCTTAGTTTACTCATTACTCTGACTGCAGCCTCTATTCTCAGCAGGCCCATATCGCACCATACAGAGTAAGAATTCAGAATGGACAGGCTGTAGAATCACAGAATCACAGGATAGTAGAGGTTGGAAGGGTCCTAATTGCTGCAGGATGCTGCAGATCAATATTCAAGAATGAAGATCCAGGAAAGAGACAAGGATCTCAGAAGTGGACATGGATGTGTGTGTGTGTGTGTGTGTGTGTGTGTGTGAGTGATGATTTTTGGAAGCTCAGTGGGCTTGAAAAGAAAGGTCCAAGTCATCTCTGTGGAGTACAAGAGTCTTAGCATCCTGGAGGTGCAGGAAGCCTCACTCAAAACCCTGGGTGCTGGGCAGGGGTTGAAGAGATCAGTGCCCAGGACTACACTGGTCCCTCATGAGGGATCATAGGCCTGTTTCTATATTGTTCAACTTAGGGCATTAGAAGGCCCAAACTAACTTTCAGTAAGTTCCAGTTGCTTTCTAAGGGACAAGGAGCCTGCAGATGAGTGTCTACTCAGCAAGGCAAGAAAGGCAGGCCTGGGGATGCTGTTCAGGATCAGTCAAGAATAAAGAAGAGGAGTTCTCCTCTCCTCAGGAGAGTTCATGATTTTGAAGGAGTCAGAGGTAAAGCCAGGGATGAAAGTAACCAGGGTCATCTTGTCTACTGACTACTAGGCAAATCTACACTTAATCCAAGAACAAGTCAAGTCAATCTGTAGGTTAGGAGCCAGAATAACATGTAAAAGATTCCACTCAGTGGTGCTTCTAATGCCTTGCTTCTTTGTACTTAATTTCCCTCAGTAAAATAGCAAGAAGGGTGGTCTCCATTTCCTGGATGATCACTTACTACTACTCTGCAGCAATTGCTTTGCTATTTGTTTGGAAAGAGAAGTTTTAGTGAGGTTTACACAACCTGTATCTACACACATCGTAGAACCACACCTGGAATCATAAAAACAGTATGGCAGGGGTGAGCATTGAGGAACACATTGAATAAAGTAAATACAAGAAAAGGACAAGGAAAGCTAATAGAATGGGAAGGGCTGTGAATAAAAAGCTGCCAGGTATGAAAGGGGAGAATGTACACATAGTGAGAATGAAATGAATGTTTGCTGTAGAGTTTAGAAAGCAGGAAAAGAGGTAGAGACTATGAGTTAAAAACAAAGCTTATGTTGATCACACCCATCTCTGGCTGCAGGCTGGGAGAAAATGGAAGAAAGCTTTGTGGCCTCTTCTACAGGAGAAGGAATGGAATTAATCAATATGGTGCAGCAGGAGGACTCTCAGAGAATGAAGAATTCAGCAGTGAAGAATCTTCTGCTGTATACGTCCCTTACCTTGAACATTAGCATCATGGTTCCGTTTTTTAATTTGTGACATAAAGGGTAAATTCCTTGTTGTGGTCATGGGTGATGGCAATTGGAACATCTACTTGTGTTTCATGATCACATACTAGGCAGCAAGGCTTCTTCTCAACATCCACATCCTGGTGAACCTGCAAACACTGAGAAAAAGGACAAGGATCTTGTGCACTTATGGAAAGTGCTTTTTCTTCCTTCTCCCCTTGAAAAGTACAATAAATTCAGCATACAGCTCATGCATCTTTTTCTCCCTTCCTGCGTTTCCCTCATGTTTTTCAACTGTGAGATGAACAGGTTCACACTATGCTGGCTGATGAACTGCCTCAGTGGTAGATCTCAAGGGATTGTTGTCAGAAAGAGCTAGCCTTTGTGCAAGTCTTTGTATGTGTATCATAATGCACATGTGAGACAATGAGGTGATCTGAGACAGCCAGTATTGCTTCGTCAAGGGCAGATTGTGCCTGACCAATCTGTTGGCTTTCTACAATGGAGAGATGGCTTCAGTGGACAAAAGAAAGGCAACCAATGTTTTCTACCTGAACTTGTGCAAGGCCTCTGACATCGTCCCACACCATATCCTTATCTTTGAGTTGGAAAGTTTTGAATTTGAAGGCCAGACTATTCCGTGGATAAAAAATTGGTTGGATTGTCATAGCCAGAGTGTTGTTGTCAAAAGCTCTATGTCTAGGCAGAGGCTGAGTGGTGTCCCCCACAGGTCTGTCTTGGGACTGGTATTCTTTAACAACTTTGACACCTTTAACATCTTTAGCATCTTTAACATGTAGATGATGGGATTGAATGCATCCTCAACAAATTGGCAGATGACACTGAGCTGAGTGGTGCATCTGACACTATAGAAGGAAGGGTTGTCATCCAAAGGAATATGGACAGGCTCAGAAAGTGGGCATACATTAACCTAATGAGGTTCAACAAAGCCAAGTGCAAGTTGCATCCAGGCAACCTTAGGTATGTATACAGGCTGTGCGAATAAGTCCTTAGAGAAGCCCATCTATATATGTGTATCCTTAGAAATAGCAAATATGTACTTTTAACTTTGTCAGATTGACCATCCTTGAAACTGCTAAAGTGATTAAACAGAGGATCTCATAATCACCATCTTGCACCAAAACTTGCGCAACTTTGCAATAAATGAATATCTTGTCTATGTATATGAGACCAACTTATTGCACACCAAGTAACATATTTGCCTTTCACACAACAGGATTTTAGTGCATGGGGCTACATCCATCTCACAGACAGTAAGCAGCAGTGTTTTCCAGGCGGGCCCAGTTCTATGTCCACTCCTGTTCAACATTTGTATCAATGATCTGGATGCAGGAATGCATGTTTGCTGATGATACTAGACTGAGGGCTGCTGCTGTTGAGGGACAAGAAGCCTTATATAGGGATCAAGATAGATTGGAGCATTGGGCACTCACTAATAGCATAAAGTTCAATAAAGAAAGATGTCAAGTTCTACAACTGGGAAAGAGTAATGCCAGATACAGGTACAGACTTGGAGATGAGTGATTGGATAGCACCTCATCAGAAAGACATCGGGGGTGCTGATCACCATCAGGCTCAACATGAGCCAACAGCATGCCTCAGATGCCAAACCACATTTTGGGGTATGTTAAACACAGCACAGCTAGCTGGTTAAAAGAGGCACATCTTCTACTATATTTAGTGCTGGTGCAACCTCTTGAATACTGTGTGCAGTTCCGTGCTCCACAATATAAAGGGAATGTTAAAATATTTATATCAGAGCAAAGAAGGGCATTAAAGCTGGTAAAAGGTCTTGAAGGTGTGTCCTGTGAGTATGCTTTGGCTGATCAGTCTGGTGATGAGAAGGCCAAGAGGCAAACTCCTTGTGACACTCTATAATCTCTTCAGCAGTGAAAGCAGAGAGGAAGGTGGACAACTTTTCTTCCTGGAAATAGATGGCTGTACACAAAGGAATAGCACAATAATGTAACAGGGAAGGTTCAGACTGGATAGTAGGAACAAATTATTTAACATGAGGGTGGTCAAAGCACTGGAATGGGCTTCCTCGTGAGCTGAGTCATGCCCCATGCCTGTCAGTGTTCAAGAGACATTTGGACAATGCCCTTTTTAATATTCTTCAACTTTTGGCTAGATATGAGGTGGTCAGGAAGTTGAGCAAGATGATCTTTCAAGGTCCTTTCCAACTGAAGTGTTATATCCTATCCTATCCTATCCTACTCAGAATAAATAAGAATTAAACTAATCAGCTTCAATAGTGACCCATCTTTGAAACAGAAGACCCATAAATGCATCATACGTGGTAGAAAGAAGGAAAACAATGAATAGAGAAATGTTCACAACAAACCCTTAACAAGATAGATACAAAAAAAAACCAACAACAACAACAACAACAAAAAAAAACAACATATCAAGTTGCAGACTGTCTCTTTTTCTATTAACTATAAACAAAGAAGTCAAGTAGTCTCAGTCCAGTGAAATAAATGCTGTAATACAAAAGATGTGTAGAATAATGTTACATACAGTTGGTTATTAAAATAACTGAAAGAAAGACCAAATGTTCTGAACATGCTGATAGGACAAAGTTGATTAAACAAGTGGAGGGAGAGTATGCAATGTTTAAAAGATAAAGATAAAAAAAAAAAAAAAAAAAAAAAAAAAAAAAAAAAAAAAAACTACTTTTCTGGTTTATTTTGTTTGTTTGTTATAATGGTTAAATAAATCCTATTATTGTAAGGTATTATTATCTACTACTTGTGAATTTCAGCTATGTACTGTGCTCATGCAGAGAACAGACTAAATAAAGACTAGGCCATAAACAGTTTGTAATCAAAGGGATTCTTTTTTAATTCTTCTGAGGGTGGGAAGGAGGGATTTGCTTTGTTGTTGCTTGTTTTGCTTGAAAGCAAATGTTCTTTTAACATATTAGTCTGTAAATTAATGAAAATATCTCTGAACGGTTCATTCTTAGAAAATATTTTGCTGCATTGGTCAGTGCATGGAGATTAACAGTGTTATTAGGATTTTCACATTGTTTGTAATACTTACATTGGTAAGGGCTGTTTCCGCTTGCCCTCATCTATTCCACAAACAATACCCAGTCGTTCACTATAATAAGTAAAATGAACAACTTCTTGATTTGGGGAAATTTAGAACATTGAATTGATGTAATTATTAGGTTGCTCTTGAGAATGTATTTTATGCGTATCTCCTGCTACCCAAAAATATATTATTTCTTACTTTCCTTTTTCTCTAAAGTAAATTATTACATAAAATTCAGTTTCAAGTACTTATTAAATTATATGTCAGATAAATTCCTCTGTTTGGATAGTAAATATTTACAAATGTAGGGATATGAAAGCCTGGTTCAGGGTCCAAAGAATTTGGAATATTCAAGTTAATGATCTTCAGATACCTCTAGAAACCCTTGTGACTACCTCATACTTCATCTTTAACCACATCCTCAACCCCAAAGAGAGAGTAAGAAATAAAGAGGAATCTTTCAGGAAAAGAAAGAAAGAAGAAAAAGAAACAATTTTCAACTCCCAGTCTCACTTCCCTCAAAGAGGTTGTTTCCTTGTGGAATGCACAAACAACCTTCATTATTAAATGAATCATCTTCAGCCTAGAAACTGGAACCACTATTTTTTCCCTTACAACTTATCTCCATTTATCTGCCAAAGAGGAGAAGAGGGCTCTTCTCTCACTGGTAACTTACTTGTGTGGTTTGCATTGTAACCCAAAAGAATTTTTTAAGATGTGATCTTGTATGAGCAAGTCTTAGGACTCTAGCATATTGCCCTGGCCATTCAACATGATGGTGAGGTTGCTGCAGTAGACAGGGAAATGCACTGAACAACAGGCCTGATGATGCAACAGTCCTTCTGTTAACAACTCCTCAGAAGCTACCTTCTAGAGAGTGGCTAGTCGTCTTGTTACCTTAGGGCTTGATGAACTACAGAGTTGTCCCATCTGAGACAGTGCTGGGAGCAGCAGGAAGAGACCCTTTTCTCTTTTGAGCTCAATTTGAGACAATTCCTACCATAAACTGCCAAGAAAAGGATAACAAGAAGAGGAAGGTAGAAGAGTAAATAAAAGCTCCACATCACTCCATTGGACCTGCGTATGACCCATGAGTCATACTTTCACAGCTCAAGATTTCATCTCCCTGGGGTCATATCTCTCTTCCTCCTTTTTCATACAGACTACCAGATATGACACTTGCTGTCTGGATTCATTGGCGATCTACGGGGGCAACTGAAGTGTTTTACAAAGTCCTGGTTATTGCTGACAGGTCCGTAGACACGAAGTGGCAAGGGACTATGTGGATCTGTATCCAAGGAAGACTGTAAATCTTCAGGATCCTGGTGTCCACACATTGCCTGAAGGGAAGCAAAACAGAAAAATAAGTCTGTGCAAAAGTACTTGGACTCCATCTACTGTGGCAGTACAGATGTGGCCCTCAGTGTTCAGGTTTAGCTTATTAACTAAAATAAATTAATGATCATTAAGAAAGTGGAGTACTTAGCATCACATTACTAAGAGAGAGACTGGGAGGAAGGTTGTGTAGCTTCACAGATGTTACAGCTGAAGTTCTTCATTCTTGTAATTCCTGTCCTTATTCACTGAGAAATGATCCAGTCATTTGTGAGATTGCCTCTGAAATACAATTCTTGGTTCTGAGTCCCAATTATTTGTAATTTCAGAACTGCATTATTGCTTTTCTATATACTGGCCTGACCTGATGCTAATACATGCACAGAACTTTTCTCTTTACACTGTTCCAATGACTAATAAGAGTGAGACTTATCTGAGTGCAAAAATCCAAAAGCCTATGTTGAGACATAGTTTCAAAACTATGTACAATGGCACAAATCCTTAAAATATATTCCTACAGAAATCTTCAGCTAGGTGTACATGTGTTTCTAGTTCCTTAAGTAGTATTCTGATTTTTTTTTCTCTATCAGTCACTCAGAATTACTGTATATCACGGCAAAGAGGTGGATGAAACAAGGGACAGAAGAATATGTGACTTTTCCACTGAAGTTCCTCTTCCCATTCATATGATTGCTCACAGTAGGGAAATAAATCAATCAATAAATAAATACTCAGTGTCTGACAATGAAGTCAGCTTTCCCTGACACAGCTGGTTTGCAACATTTTAACTTTGTTAGATTTCAGAGATTTATGACAGTATATTCATAGAAAGGCCCCTTGTTTGCTTTGAGATCCACAACAAATTAGGGGCCCTGCAAGTGAATTTTAGCTTTGAAAATATGATTCTGAATCTACCAACAACATCCATCATATTCAGTTCTTCAGAGAGTGGGGAGAAATTACTGAATATTGAGAAAGAAAAGATGTAATAATGCAGAAGACAATGGAGAGTGAGAAAGACACATGACTAGCCTAGAATTCATTACATGTGCAAAACTGAGGTAGAAAAGCTGGTCATGTGAAAGTCCGATCTTCAGTAAATACTCCTCTTGTTTATGCTTTTTCAGCCAGTTCTTATAGGCCTGTGGAGAGAGAAAATTAATAAACTTCCCTTCAATCAGTGACCCAGAAACATGTTTTTTGTCAATTATACATATCAATCTAATATATATTTAATACATATAGCATGTTTGTATCTCTTTCTGCTCACCCTGAGGTGCCTTGCTGCTTGTCAAAGCCCTAATAGCTATAAGAAGGGAGAAGAGCAACATCAACTCCTCTGCTTCCTATTTCAGACACTACTACACACAACTGGTCAGAAGAGTAGATTAATGATTATGCTGTGAAAAAGAAAAAAGAAAACTATTTTCAAAGAAAGAAACACTTATTTGAACAAAAAAAAAAAAATTAAAATGTATATGCTGTTGCTGTGGACACCATCAAAAAATCCTTGACTCTCTCAAAATTCTTCATGTAACATTGCTATGAGTACCATCTGACATCTAGAGAACTCAGAGCACCCCACACTCAATAATTAATTAAACCTCTCAACTCCTACATGAAGGAGTTCTAGACAGAAGTATTGCTGAAAACATTACTATGAATACTATGAATATTATTATTATTATCACATTACACTATAGTTACACTATACTCTAGTTCATGCCTCAGCTTAGGTACAACATAAGCATGTAGTAATCCAATGTAAAATAATAACTTGCTTTTGTAAGCATGATCTAACTGGGGAAGTAAAAAAAAAAAAAAAAAAAAAAAAAAAAGGCCAACCCCAGAATAGGTGAATGGAAGAAGTAGTTTTATATGGTGGTAGTGAGGTTATAATTTCCACAATTCTGTGGAAAGCCTACAGTTTGAACAGCAGAGGTAATGCAAAGCACTGCTTTGCTGGCACAGGCTTGCAAAAAATCCCAGAATGGAGCAGCACAAGAGTCAGGGATATGGCAAAGCAGTCTTATGACTTCTCAGTTGATCCATCTGGTGGGCTTTGTGGTCATAGAAGTGAAATTAGAGAAGTAGACTAGAATACCTGGTAAGCAATGGTAAGCCCTCCGGTGTCTGCTGTATTCTCCAACAGTGTGGAAGTACCATTGACCTTCAAGCCAAAACTTTCATACTGTTCTACCAAGCAATTTATAGATTTCTGTAGCACACTGCTGTTGCATGTAGGACAGCCACCAGGAAGCACTGTGGGGGGAAAAAGAATCCAGTTAAGGTATTTCTGATGCTCACCTGTATCCCTCACACTGAGTTTTCTTAGCAGTCCACTTGGTACTATATGGGCAAGCTTCACTTGTTTTAATAATTCACTTGCTTTAATAATGTATTCATACATGAATATAGGGAATAGGATTTAAGATCTCCTGAGGTAAACTACCACTGGGGCCCAGAAGAGTAAACAAAGAGGATAAGCTTCACCCAACAGCTGGTACTCACTATAACCATAAAGTGCATGAAGAAGTTCATGTGCCATGAAGACCCCAATGGCTCCAAAGTTCACAGCACTGAAAAATAAACATAAAAAGAGTGGTTTTGAAAAGGAAAGGAAGACAGCTGAGTGTTTTTTATAACCCATTCTACTTTGAGAGCACTCAGAAGCATTTTCTACTTATTGTCTTCCAGATGTGGTACTCTGTAAAAACACAAATACTATTGTAAATTACCAGTACTTTAAATTTTACCATGAATCTGCATTAAAGCAGTCTTAGCCAATAAGCCAACATAATAATAAAAGGTTTGAATGAAATTCTATCCATGTAAACTGTAATGTCATCCCCTGTTGTTGAGATATGTCCTTAGTTACCCAGTAACAACTGAACCACTACATAAACTCCAACAGCAGTCATACAAAAGTAGGATGGTTGGAAAAGCAACCTAGCAGCAGTCATCTTTTGAAAAATGATACATAAAACTGACAAGTTGGATTAAGATCAGGAAGGTTTGATTACAATTACTCTTCTCTAGCACTGGTAGTTCTTCTATTCACTACAAGAAAGATGTTTTACTGGACATCTCCAGAAGTTCTTTCCAATAAAAATTATTATGATTCTATGTAATTAATTTACAAATAGCCACACAAGCAAAAGTACTCTCAAAATAAATTTCCATAGTAGAAAATGATGATCTCATTCTTTCTTTACATGCAACGATTAACACTTCTAAAGCATGAAACGAGTCTAGAATCATAGAGTCATAGAATAGTTTGGGTTGGGAGCAACATTAAAGATTATCTAGTTCCAACTCCACTGCCATGGCCAGGGACACTTTTCACTAGACCTGATTGCTCAGAGCTCCATCCAGCCTGGCCTTGAACACTTCCAGGGAAAGGTCAATATTATTACATCACTGGAAGGTCATTAAAGCACTAACAGGAACAGAAATGTCCCTAAGTACTACATCTACCCTCTTCTTAAACACCTCAAGGGATAGTGCCTCCAACTATTCCCCTGGCAGTCCATATCAATACCTCACCACTTTTTCTGAGAAGAAATGTTTCCTAATATCCAACCTGAACTTCCCGTGGCACAATTTAAGGCCTTTACCTCTAGTTCTACTGACAGTTATAAGGAAGATGGAACTGAGCTCCAGCTCACTGCAGCCTCCTTTCAGGTGGCTGTAGAGAGGAATAAGGTCTCCCCTGAGCCTCCTCTTCTCCAGATTAAATAATCCCAGTTCCCTCAGCCATTCTTCATAAGACCTGCACCCAGATCTGTCACTAGCTTCACTGTCCTTCTTTGGACATGCTTCAGGACCTTGATGTCTTTCTTATAGTGAGGGGCCAAAAACAATACTTGAGGTGCAACCTCACCAGTGTTGAGAAGGATGATCACCTCCTTAGTCCTGCTGATTATGCTATTTCTGGCACAAGCCAGTATGTCATTGGCCTCGTTGGCCACCTTGGCACACGGCTAGCTCATGTTCAGCTGGCTGTCAACTAACACTTTTAGATCCTTCTCCTCCAGACAGCTGCAGAGCCTATAGCACTGCATGGAGTTGTTGTGACCAAACTGCAGGACCTGACACTTCGTCTTGTTGAACTTCACCCGATTGGTCTCAGCCCATCAATCCAACCTGTCCTGATCCTTCAGTAGGGACTTCCTACCCTTGAAGAGAAGAATCATTAAACCATATCCATCTGGCTCCAGAAAATAACAGTTTTTTCCCCTTATCTGGAATACTCTAAGAAAAACAGATTAAGGACAGATCTTCTGAGATTGTGAAAATATGGTGTAGTAAAAGGATTACGTTTAGCTTCACTTTTGCAGACTCTCCATACCTGGGAAACTCCACATGGAAAAAAGGGCTGCGGAACATTCCAGCAGGAAAGACCACCATGTGGTGCCTTAGTGAGTAGTATGAATGGACAGCCCAGGGAGCCACCTGCCAGCTAGAAGCAGAAAAAGATCAATGAGAAAATGTATTGATTCTTTGCCACGTGGATTGCTCTTATTCTCCATTGCAGAAATGGTTCGTTCATTACAACTGTTCACACAGCAGAGTAGAGGGATGAAATTCACATTATCTAGAGTTAAAGGCATGTGATATAAATCTTCACTTATTTACAGTTAGTCAGAGGTATGAGCATAACTTTCACACACATTAAGGGATTCCTCTTCACAACTTCTTCTGTCAAATAAGTCAAGATTATTAATCTCCTGTGATGATCAGTAATGAAAATGTCAGATGCCAAGCATACTCAATTCCACTGCCTGCCTTCAGAACCATCTATGTACTCCCTTTGAGATCTCTCCACCAATACTCACATCGAGTCAGTGCTTAGCTGTCATTTAGCTGAGCCCAAGCACACCAACTATTTCTCTTTATCAAGAGTTTATGACAGTGAGCAGAAAAAGTCCTCTTCTCAGGAGCCTGGGACTTCCTCCACAACAGTGGTGTTTTTGATAGAATAAGATAGGTAAAAATACAAGACAATGCTTACTTTTTGTATATGTGGTAGGAACATACTCTTGCAGAAAAAAACAGCAGCATCTTGTCCTTAGGATTAAGATGTGTCACCAGTAAGTCAGGAGAGGTGATTATGCCCCTCAGTTCAGGACTGATTAAACATCATCTGTCACTACTGTGTCCAGTTCTGCCCATGTCCCCTCCACCCTCAGCAGAACACAGAAATACAGCTAGACACAGTCCTGTGTGACATACTCCATTTGAACCCGCTTTGAATGGGAGGATTGGTGTAGATGATCACCACAAGTATATTCCACAAGTACATTATTCTGTTTATTTTTCATTTCAGTACTGACACTTACACATCTTGTGAATGATGCTGAAGGAGCTTTGAGAATGAGTTCTCCCTCATCCTCTTCAAGCAAGCCACCACATTTAGGAAAAAAGTGTCTTCATTTATCTCCAGCTAAGGAAAGAGTAGGGAAATGTCACAACCACAGGGAATGATTGAGTAATGAACTGTATAGTATGAGTAAGAGGAAGATTTCATAGGCAACAAAAAAATTGTTCATCGAAAGACAAACTAATGGAACACCTGTTATTTTATTGTTTGTTTGTTTGTTTGTTTGTTCTCCTTCTCCTGGTTCTAAAGATACTTCACTTTAAGGTGTGACAGGAACATTATCTGTAGCCAAACATGCAAGCAGATCACAATCAAGAGGAGACAACACAGGCAACAGTGAAGAGCGTAGAAGCAATAGATACTGGTTATTTGATTCATTCTCAGAAAGAGAGCAATACGATGTATGCATTGATTCAGGAGTCATAAACTCTTTTGATGGCAGGCAAAATATCAGTCAGTACAGGTAAACTGCTGGTAAAAGGCAGATAGTTATACTGTATAGCTCACGTTCTGGTATTCCAGGTTTACTTTGTCAGTCTGGAGTATGTAAGTTGGATAGCCAATTTCCACTTGTAGTTTGGACACCTGAAATCATAATAAACCAACCAAAACAAAAACAAAAAACAAAAATTAAAAAAAAAAAACCAAAAAAAACACACACACAAAAAAAGAAGCATGACCAACAAGAGGCCAACAAGAGAATTCTGATAATTCTTTATGAACTATTTCTAAGCAAAAAAGCTATTATATTATTAATCAGACCTTTAAAAAATCAACTATTCTGTTTCAACAAGATGTCTCATCTCCTCTTGCTACTCTGTTTTCTTTACTCAGGGACATATGGCCTAGTATTGCACTTTTTTCTTCTCTTTTTTTCTTTTTCTTTTTCTTTTTCTTTTTTTTTTTTTTCTTTTTTTTTAATAACAGTGTTTTCTTAAATTGATATATAAAACTAAAGGCACAGTGTACCTCAATACAGTTAATTCTCAGCATCCACAGCCTTTCTCAGTGTATGATCATACATGCCTGATTGCACTTAGAAAACCATGTAGTTTTTGGTGTGTGGATAAGGTGAGGGAAAGAATGGCCTCAGTAAATTCTGCCCTGTGCACTCACCAAGACTTTAGCTTCTTGGCGAGTTCGTTCATCCATCCACTCCAGCTGATCCAGTTGACCACAGAGGGCATCCTGGATCTCAGAGAACATCTGCTCAGCCTGCAATGGAGAACAGAAGGCACAGTCACAAATGCAGAAGAACAGTGTTCAGGCCTACCTACTGTCTTCTCATGTTCCAGCAATTCAACTACAATACAGTAGTTCTCTTGATGAAGGGAAATAGTAGTTTCCACATCCACTTAGATCTGGTTTCTTAGGCATCCAGTGGTTCCTCACAGGTATCACAGTTCTTTCCCACTCCCCTTTTCCTCTTGCCTATCACTGTAAATAAGAGTCTCATAATCCCTTTTTGTTCAACGGGAATGGATCAAATAATTGCCCCAGTTCTACAGAGACATGAAAATCCAGTATCCATAAGTATTTCATATTGGTGTCTCCCTTTTCAAAAGTCTGGAGAGTCTAAATCTCTCCTTCAAAAATTATTATGCTTTGTTCATTGAGCCTTGTGCAGTCTTAGTTTTCCGGTGTCCTTTCATGGACTTGTTTACGCTTCTCACTGCAAACTCTATAAAACATGGTGCCTATACTAACTCCCTCTTTCACCCCCTCTACCCCCCTCCCCCGTAAAAAAACCCTGAAATCTGATAACCAAAGAAAAGAGGAAAAAAAAAAAAAAAAGCTTTTTCAACAGTGCAGGCAGGTCTTCCTTTTACTGTGGTTTACTTTTTTTCTGTTACAATTGGTCATAAATATTACGTAGCTTTGCTCACTTATCACCTGCTTATTGGCTTTATGACTGAAAATCTTGCTTTAAAGTTTCAGGATTTAGGATCATAACGTTGATACTATCATTCCAGTTAAGCACTCTGAAACTGCATATGTTTGTAGGATTTCCATATTTGTGCTGGACACGTGACTTAGTTAACAGATGAGAAAATGGTAGTAACAGGTATGTTAATGTTGTTTATTCTAGCAATGACAGTGCCCTTGCTCTGAACCGATTTATCTAAAGAGGAGAGGAATATGTAACTACATGATATATAAAAAGGTATAAAACTTATACATGATCTTCATGCCTTGATGTATTGTTTAGTTGTTAGGGGATTTAAAAAAAAAAAAAAAAAAAAAAAAAAGGATGAAGCTGAGCTCTACTGGGGATTAAGATGATGAATACCTACAAGTTTCTTGTTCTGCTGAGGGAAAATTTCTTTCACAATCATCTCTCCTAGGACTGGCTCAAAGAAAGAACTGGTGTCAGTCAAACACTTCCTCCAGCGCTCATCAGGGATCTGTAAGAACAGAAAAAGAAATCAAGACATATGAGAGTGAAGAGGAAAAGACAAGAGGATGAAGATGGTAAAAAGATATGTGAACATGCAGTCAGTAGCTTATATGATGCTACTTTAAATTGACAGCTGTGGATGTAAGGTAATCCCTTTTAAGGTACTTCAGAAAACTTCAGCACACTAAAGCATTGTGTTACTTACAATACTTAAACTCACACAAGAAGAATACTCATATTCTAGCTGTGACAAAAACATAGAAGTTAGTTAGCTATATATTGTTTCCTATTCCATGGGACAGTGCAATTAGCTCTCTAAAATTTTGTATATCACGTCACAACCTTTTGAGAAACATAGAATCACAAATTATAGAAAGGTTGGAAAAGACCTCTAAGATCATCTAGTCCAGCCATCCACCTACCACCAGCATGAGGCACTTATTGGCCTAGAATCATAGAATTGTTTGAGTTGAAAGGGAACCTTAAAGGTCATCTAGTCTAACTCCCCCGCAATGAACAGAGACATCTATAGCTACACCAAGTTGCTCAGAGCCTGGAGTATCCACCACATCTCTGGGTAACCTGTTCCAGTGCCTCACCATCCTCACTGTAAAAAAAATTCCTTATGTCCTGTCTAGATCTCTCCTGTTCTAGTCTGAAAACATTTCTTAGAATCATAGAATCACCTAGGTTGGAAAAACCTCCATGATCATCTAGTCCAACCATTTGCCTACCACTAATATATCCCTGCTAAACCATGTCTCTTAGTACCACATCTATGTTTCTTGAACAACTTCAGGAATGTTACTCCACCACCCTCCAACTGGGCAGCCAATTTGAATACCTCACCACTCTTTTTGAGGATATTTTTTTTCCTAATATCCCAACTGAACCTCTCCTGGCACAACTTCAGGCCACTCTCTCTAATTCTGTCCTTATTTCCTCTTCTCCTGTCACAACAAAGTTGCTAAAGAGTCAGCCTTCTTCTTTAAATACTGAAAGGTTGTTATCAGGTCGTCTGAGAGCCTTCTGTTCTCCAGGCTGAATGGCTCCAATTCTTTCAACCTCTCCTCATACAGAAGGTGTTCCATTTCCTAGGATTCAATTCCATGGTCCTTCTCTGGACCTGATCTAACAGGCCCATGTCTCTCCTACAATGAGGATGTCACACTTGGATGCAGTACTCCAGGTGAGGTCTCACCAGCTCAGAGTAGAGGGTCAGGATCACTTCCCTTGACCTGCTGACCGTGATCCTTTTGATGCAGCCCAGGATACAGTTGACTTTCTGGGTTGTGAGGGCACACTGCTGGCTCATGTCCAGCTTGTCATTCCCAGGTTTTTTTTGGCAGGGTTGTGCTCTATCCTTTCATTCCCCAGCTTATATTGGTAGTGGGGGTTGCCATAACACATGTGTAAGAGCTTGCACTTGGATTTGCTGAACCTTATATGGTTCTCCAGATTCCACTGATCAAACCCATATAGATCTCTCTGGTAGTATCCTGTTCCTTGGATATGTCATCCACAAACTTGCTGAGGGTGCACTACCAATGTCATTGAGGAAGATATTAGAGTGTGTGTCCTTGTACTGATCCCTCAGAGACACCACTTGTCACTGATCTCCATCCGATCATTGAACCACCACCACTCTCTGGGTATGGTCTTCCCAGTTCCTTATCCGTCAAACAGTCCACTCATCAAATCCATAATTCTCCAATTTGGAGAGAAGGATGTTATGGCAGGCAATATCAAAGGCGCTGCTGAAGTCCTGATGGAGGACATCTGTGGTATTTCCCTTGTCCACTGATGTAGTTACAACATCATAAAAGGTTAATGGGTTGACCACAGCAGACCACATTGACTTTGTCTGACTGAAATGACTTCTCAAATATCACCAAGAGTGGTTTGACAACTACACCAGCCAGTTCCCCCAGGACTCCAGGATGCATTTCACCAGGACCCATAGGTTTACAGATTTTCTGGTTCCTCGGGTAGTCACAGACATGATCTTTGCTTAGAGTGAGAGGGACCTTGCTCCAGCTATTCCCACATTACAAACCATCTGCTCACAGACTGTGTGAGCAGCAGCCAGTAGTGAAGACTGTGGCACAAGAGTTGTTGAGTACCTCAGCCTTCTCTCCTTGTTTGTTGTTACTAGCTTACTATGGAGGGTGTGCCCTCTTAGACTTTCCTTGTCAGGTTGAGGTACCTATAAAAGCCTTTCTTATTCTTCTTTGCACTCCTTGCCAACTTCAGTTCCAGCTGGGCCTTGGTCTTCCTGACCCCATCCCTACACAGCCTGGCAGCATCTCTATACTACTCCCAGGTTACCAGTCCCTGCTTCCACTGCCCATGAATCTTCTTCTTGCTCTTTGGTTTGACCAGAAGGCCTTGGTTCAGCCATGCTGGTCTCTGGCCTTCCTTTCCTGTCTTCATGCATCTGGGGATGGAGAGCTCTTATGCCCTCAGGAAAGCTTCCTTAAAGATCAGCCAGTTCTGCTCCTCTCCCTTGCCCTTGAGGGCAGTTTGCCAGGGGGAAGAATGTTTACCAAATCCCTGAAGAGCTGGAATTTGGTATTCCTAAAATTAAGCTTTCTGATTTTACTCTTTGCCTGTGTGATATCCCTCAAGAGTGTGATAGCCAGCACTGCAAAGTCATTACTCCCCAGGCAACCTCCAATCCTGATGTCACCAATAAGTTCCCTGGTGCTAGTGAGCAATAGGTCCAGCACTGCATCTCCCCAATAGAGCTGTCCATTACTTGGCTCAGAAAGTTATCCTCAGTATATTTCAGGAGCCTCCTGGATTGCCTTCAGCTCACCATGCTACTTTTTCAGCAGATGTTAGTGTGGTTGAGTTCCCCAACAGGACAAGAGCCTGTGAACTCAGCACCTCCTGTAGCTAGAGGAAGAAGGCTTCATTAAAAGGCTTCTCTTGATCTTGCAGGCTGTGGTGCACACCAAATCTAAGGAGCTCTATCTAGGTGAGACATCGGGAGAACATCCAGAATGTATGTCTTAGTTTATTCAGTGGCTGTAGAAGCTGAAGAAGATGGCGAAATATTAACTCACCATTTTCCCATGAAGCATCTTAGATAGCTCCTGGCGTGCATCTTGGAATCGACTATCAAGAGCTGGGGAGAGATTCCCAACCAGACAAACAATCATATAGATATGCGGGACCCTGTAGGAAAATGACATTTATAAAGACCAATACAAAAAAACCACCCAAACTCACATTAAGATGAAGTCACCTCCTGGCTAGATGAAGTCATATTTTTGAGCAGTAATGCCATTAAAAACAATAAAAAATGAGCAGGAGCCAATCAGTTCTGAACAGCAAGAAGTATTCAGTTTTATGAACTGAATATTCAAGTATGAACAGAGGCAGGCGGAATACCATGCAAGAACACGTTGGAAGTGCCAGAAAACCATGAATAAGAGAACAAAGTCAACAGAGTGATTTTTTTTTTCAGCAACAGTCAGATTCTCATGTTATGAGGCCATCATAAACAAAGAGGTATGGCAGGTGCCAGAGGAATCATTGGACACAGAGGAAACTTGGTAGCCTGAACAATAGCAACAAAATGTCCTGAATGGTCTACTGCTCTGGCTATCAAAAGGGGGTTACACCCCCAAGAACACCTTGAAGACTCAAGGGGTAATTAACTTCAAGGGTACACGATGAATTATAGGAGGAAGGGGAAAGAGAATTTTAGCACTAGGTAAAACTTATGGAATATCTCAAGAGGCCTGGAGGATTCTAGAGACTTCTTATGGGATGCTTATAAGAACACGCAGAGGCAGTGAAAGGGAGGCATGACGGACTAGGAGGAACATGCATGGTAAAAGGGAAAGTTGATAAATAGGAATGGTTGGGTGTAAACTTGTGGCTTGCCAGGATGTTTGTCCCACTGAGCCCTGTGTGTGGTCACATCTCATTTAATGCTATTCTTAAATATTCTCTGAGTGAGCACACTCTCTCCTTTGGGGTGGGAGTGTGGCAGGGATGGAACTGGATCCTGAAGAGACAAGGGGTCTGTGAGTTGGCCATTGAAAAGGCCAACAGTATGTACAACCTACTGAAGAGATCTGTTCACATGTATGTGTTTGATGCAAGAAGATACATGAGTACCTGCAGTCAGAGCAGGGCTGCAAGTCTCAGTGGCTCATATACGAAGGTACCAGTAACTGTACAGATTAAGCAACCTGAAGCCAGCTACTGGAGTGACTGAATGTCTAAGATCAGCTATTGGAACGGCCCATACTGTATGTGTACATATGTATATTTATGTATATTTATACGTATTTCACTACTGTAGCCCTGTCCTGACTAAACATAAATATTAATTCTTACCTTTCCTTGTTCCATTCTTCAATGAGCTGTGACATGCCTCTTAAGTAGTCCATATCATGCACTGCAATTGGCTGAGAGAGGTTCATTGGCATAGAATGGAAGACAGCCTGGAGACATGACAACCAGTCAATAGCAGGTGCCTTTTCCTGAAAGTAAAACAAAGTTTATGTAGTGAACCACCAGTCTAAATCATCTGACAAGAAATAATAGAGAAACTGAGATTGTCTCTTTGATACTTTTAAGAGAGAACTCCACTGAGTTGAGTTGTTTTATACCATGGATGCTGAGAAGAGTAGAAAAGGAGAATAACATTTTGATTTTATTACACTAGTATAAAGTAGTGGAATCTGTGGCCTGAAAAGTCCAACTGCTATCAAAAAAGAGACAGCAAATTAATAGGTTATTCAAACTTCAGTAGACTCCAAGGTTAAGTTGCAAGGAAACGGTATCTAAACAATGTATTTTGCATCTGTTTTGATCTGGACCTTCAGAATGTGAATGTCATATGTAATTGTGTTTCTCAAGTTCTAAGGCACAGACAGATACCTGTAACTCCCTAATGGTTGTGCGAAAGAACAGCATCCCCCTCTGCTGTCTTTCCTTCAGTGGGGTGACAACGCGTTGGAGATTGGAGATGAAGGACAAGGTAAGGGAAAAGGAATGAGGAGGACCATCCTGTGGACCTCCAAGTAGGTCTCCCAGTTTCTCCAAGTACGAGAGATACACACGGAGAACCTGCAATACATGTGAGCATGTGACCACAGGGAGAGACATGACCAAAAGTTACTCACTCCATCCATTCATCCATCCATCCTGACTACGTAAACTTCAGTCTTTTTAAACCACAACAGTCCTGTCCAAAAATCTGTCCTCTTCACCACAACATCCTCATGTCATTTTTCATGCGGAATCCACTTTACCAAACATAGCTCCCTTTTTAGCGAAGAGCAGTGTGATCCCAAAAGGAAATAATCTTAATTTTGTTCCATCTGAAGACTATTTCTTCAGATATCATAATTGCTTTAGAGCTATCTCTGGACTCAAAGGAGAGACCTGTAGTAGATAGTGACACGGTAAGTCAGAATGTTGGCTGGAGAGGAAATGGCCGTATTGCTTCTATATTCACGAGCTGTGACACAAATGCTTGCATATGAACTTTACTTTGAACAGTATATATTTATTTATTTTAAACATTCTGCAAGGTGAAACGCAACAACAACAAAATAACAATAAATGAATAATCACATAAATACATAAATCATAACCTTTTCTTTCTACACTAACATTTTTAACTCTGGCATCTAAAAATTGGTTACAATTTGGAAACAACTCTTTTTTTAGGAAATTAAACAGCTACTTAAGAAATTCCATTTGGAGACATTTTCAGAGGTCTCTGAGCATACCCCATGGAAATAGGGCACTCTGAACCAGGAATCAGTTCAAGGAGAGCCCTACACCAAACAGCTTTTGTTACCTTTCTCCAGCCTCTGATATGTTACCTCAAGATAATTTGTCTTTTGGAATTTACTTTCAGCAGGAATCTCAAACTCAGGATGATCAATCTGCAGAAAAGGAGTAAAAGACAAATATCTCAGTATTGCCAGAAACACTAGAAATGTAATAAGATGTTAAAGAAATGTTTTTTGTCTCCGTGTCACAGAATATGAAATGCTAACAATTTGCTTTCCTTTTGAAAAATGTTTACTAAGCAATTTTTGCGTATCTATCACAATCTGCAGCTCATTCGCAATCTCATTACAAATCCGTGGTGACTGGAATTCAAATATAAATACTCTTAAATATTTCTCCATGAGCTGCAAAATCAACAGCATACTACGAGTATGAAACTAGTGGAAATCTGCACATCTCCAAACAGAGGAGATGAAAACAATGAATTCTTTCTCATCTGCTCACTTTTCAGAACTGTGGGTTGGTTTGTTTGTTGGGTTGTGTGTGTGTGTGTGTGTAGTGAAACTAAGAAACTTAAATAAAACGTTAGGAAAATGTTCTTGAGAGAAGACCACAGGCTTAACTTGAGCAGGGCTGGATCTCATGAACTGTGTAAGTGACTCTTCACTCCCAGCGCGTCCAGATCATTCTCTGTTCTTATTTCACTCACCTGAATTACATTGGTCTTGGGATCAAAAGGACTAGGTCCCACATGCACTCTGAAAAAGGGAAAAGTGTTGTATCTGCCCATGAGAATTTGAAGAGTTTCATTAAAATCTTTTGCTTTCCCTATGCCTGTGATGTTCCATCCACCAACCTAGAGAGGAGAGAAACAGCATGACCAGTGGTGAGAAAAACAGTGTCTTGATTCATATTTACAAACTTTTTTCACCCCTACAAGCTCAGTCATTATGACAACTGAGAAACAATAAAGCAAATAGCAACAGAAGAAACTCATGAAGATTTCTACATACCTTCCTTACCTGTAACTTTCATTTAAGCAATGCAACAAACTGCAAGATGACACTGGGGCGGCTGAGGGGAGGGGCCCATGATACCTAGTTGATATTCAAGGGTCACCTCTCCCAGGCTCAAAACACTTCATCTCAGTGAATTGTAAGTCAGGCAGAAAATGCCAGGTGGCTTATGTGGACGAACAAGGAGCTTCTGTCCAAACTCAAACACAAAAAGGAAGCCTGCAGAGAATGGAAGCAATGGCAGATAGCCTGGGGGGCACTGTCTAAGTATGGAGGAATAAAGCCCTAATTCTAACTAAAGGAGTCAAATTTGGCCAGGGATATCAAAGACAACATAAAGGGCTTCTGTAAATATATCAATAACAAAGCAATTTTACTAGCAAGACTGACCTTCAGGAAATCTAGGTACCAGAGTCTATGAGGAAAGGCAAGGAAGATGTACGCTTGGTGAAAGAGAAACAGATCAGGGAATACTCAGGCAAACTGGATATATAGAGGTCCACAGGTCCTGATGGGATGCACCCACGAGTGCTGTGGGACCTGGAAGACATTATTATGAGATCATTCTCAGTAATCTTTGATTGATCGTGTAGACTGAGAAAAGTGCCAGAGTATTGGAGGAAAGCAAATGTCACTCCTGTCTTCAGGGAGAGTAAGGAAGAAGACTTAAGGAATTGCAGGTTGATCGCCTTCACCTCAGTCTCTGGGAAGGTGATGGAGCTCCTAATCCTGGAAAACACTTTGAGGCACATGAAGAAGAAAATTATCAGGAATAGCTAGCACAGCTTCACCAAGAGGAAGTCATGCTTGACCAACAAGATAAGGTTCCCTAATGAAACGTCTGGCCTAGTAACAGAGAGGAGAGTCATGAATATCATCTTCCTGGACTTCAGTAAAGTTTTTTGACTCTGTCTCCTACATGAACTTCATAGTCAAGATATGAATGAATGAGCTGAATGTGCAGACAAGCGAAGTGGATTGAATAAAAATTGGATGAACAGCTGGATCCAGAGTTGCAAAGTCTAGTTGGAGGCCAGTAAATACCAACATAGCCCAGTCATTCTTTCTGCGTGCAGCCTGTTCATTGTCTTCATTAACAGTATGGATTATGGAGGAGAGCATAACTTCAGCCAATTTGCAGATGACACCAAAGTGGGAGCAGAGGCTGATTCACCAGAGGGTCATCCAGAGGGACCTGGTCAATCTGGAGAAATGGGCTCACAGGAACCTCATGAAGTTCAGCAAGGGGGAGTGCAAAATTCTGCATGTGGAGAACAGCTCTAAGCACCAGTATATCACAAGGGCCACCCAGCTGAAAATCTGTCTGGCAGAAAATGACCTGGGAGTTCTGATGGTCACCAAGCTGAGCAGGAACTAGTGATGTGCCTTTACGGCAAAGAAGGCTAATGGCATCCTAGGCAGAATTAGGAAAAGTACTGCCAGCAGGTCAAGAGAATTGAGTCTTTCCCTCTTCTCAGCACTAGTGAAGCCACACCTGAAGTACTGTGTGCTGTTCTGGGCTCTAAAATACAAGAGAGACTTGAACTAATGGAGAGAGTCCAGAGAAGGGCCACAGAAATGGTTAAGGGATGCTAGCTTCCTACAAGAAAAGGCTGAGAGAGATGGGACTGTCCAGTGTGGAAAAGAGAAGGCTCAGAACAGATCTTTTCAACGTGTATTGATGTATCTAAAGGCGCAAGAAGGATGGAATCAGGCTCTTCATTTGTGCCCAATGACAGGACAAGAGGCAATGAGCACACACGAAAACACAAGAGATTCTGTATGAACAGCAGGAAGCATTGTGTGGTTTACTGGCCACTGGCATATGTTGCCCAGAGAGGTTGTGGGGTCTGTCTCCTTGGATACACTCAAAAGTCGTCTAGACATGGTCCTGGGTGATGGCTCTAGATGGAGCCTTGCTTGAACAGGAGCTTGGATAAGACAATTTCCAGAGGTACCTTCTAGCCTCAACCACGCTGCCATTCTGTAACACAGCAAAAATGTGTTATAATTATCAGCAGAATGGTGTAAAGGAAAAACAAAAAGAAAGGAAAAAAAAAATTGCAAAGGAGAGAGGAAAGAGGGCACATTTCTCTAAAGTTATTCATTTTAACAAAAAACGTCAGGGATGTAGGGTCATCCCTCCTCCCTGACAAGCAGATACACAGGTTGGCCTGAAGTCATTTTCCTCCAGCTGGTAAGAGTTCTGCGTCTTCCTTGGAGACAGGGCATAAATGTGACTTGCTAACAGAAAGATTTATGTGCCTTATGATCAGAAAGCCAAATCCTTAAACAACATTCAAAGATTTCTCTCCCAGAAGTTGGTCTGTCATCCTTGAGTTTATTTCAGATGCTAGCAAAATTCTGTCATATAGGATCATATAGCCTGAACATCACCCTTTCCTATCCCTCACAAGAATCATCTTTTGGAAAGAGAGGAAGTAGCACAAACATTCACCTGATTTATGAGGTCCTTCAATAGTTGATTTCCTTGGGATTCTATCCTTTGGGTATCCATGCATGAACGATAGAACCGGATTGCTTTTTCCTTAGCCGAGCCTCTTGTTTCAAAGTGTGGGGTCTCTGAGGGGAAAAAAAATAGACGAAAAACTACAAAGGAGGTAATAAAGATGGGCACTATTAGACCAAAAGAAATTTTTAAGAGAACATCATATTTCACTTTAATTCAGACCAATTTAGTAAACACATCCACACTTCTCCGAGTAACCCAAAGCAAGAGACCTAGTGTTTGCCAGGACTCTTCCTGAGACCAAATACACGAGTTTCTCTGCATGGAAACTGACAACAACATCAAGATGGTGCATATCTAGGCTTTGGTCTCATATTGAATCAGGACATAGCCAGAGTGCACATTCAGACATGTGCAGCAAAAAGCATCTACTTTTAGAAGGCAGTAAGAAGATGATCCATTTTCCTGAGTTTTAAAGTGTGAATTCCATCTGTTACACTTGGAGAGAAGAACTAAAATGTTTGAAATGTAAGTATTTTAATATGACTTCTCAGGTGTAAATCTGCACGTGTTACAATAGAAGAATGAAACAAACAAACAAAAAAAAACCAAACAAACAAAAAAAACAAAAAAAAAAACAAAACTGGACTTAGGAATGGTTGTGCACTCAGTTACTGATATTCTCATCTCTGACTGAGGAAGATCACAGTATCACAGTATCGTGAGAGTTGGAAGGGACCTTAGAGATCATCGAGTCCAACTCCCAGGATTCGAGCCATTCTGTGTAGGAGAGCAGCATTTCTGCCACTTGCGCCACAGGGAGGATTCGAACCCTGGGCCTCCGGTGTTGCAAGCAGCATCTTATACCACTGCGCCACCGGAGGCACACAAGATGCTGAAGGTACCACACCAACCACTTCTTCCTACCTAAAAGCCTTTTCAGTATCAGCTGGTTTTCTTCCAACATCACATCAAAGCTGTTTCGTGATACTTCTGTGCTTGAGTGCTTGCCTTCCCAGCTGCCACAAGCATATTTGTAGAAATCCTCACAGGGCTCTACAGTGTCATTCCTAGAATTCAGGAGTCTGGCCAAGAGTGCAAGACTCGGTTCAACATCACATGATCCTGGGTAGGAAGGTAAACGAGAGAACTGAGCAGTGACATTGAAGAATGAAGACAAGACATTCAACAACGAAAAGAAAAGGAGGGGAAAGGAAGGGAAAGGAAGGGAAAGGAAAGGAAAGGAAAGGAAAGGAAAGGAAAGGAAAGGAAAGGAAAGGAAAGGAAAGGAAAGGAAAGGAAAGGAAAGGAAAGGAAAGGAAAGGAAAGGAAAGGAAAGGAAAGGAAAGGAAAGGAAAGGAAAGAGGAATCTTATAATAAGATTTATTTTTGATACAAGCTGCATTGCTCACTGACAACTGTTTCATATCTTGTAAGATTTTGCTGAAGATGCAGTAGCATACACCCTGTCTTTGACTTCACACCAAGGCTGCCTTTGCACTTTGCAAGGGAAATTCTTTAGGTATGAGACAGGTAGTCAGTCTAGAGGTGGTGCCCTCTAGAGGTTCTATCTCGGCAGCTGCAGGTTGGATTACTCCACCTTTCCTCTGGTTCCTCTGAAACAGCATGCACTGTACTGACCAAACGATAACCAAGAAACTACTGGTGATGTTAACACACAGAGCAAAAGGAGGACATAGCACAGAGCAGGTAAGGAGAAAAGGTTAATACACACAGGGAGACATTCAAGCATGGGAAACAAACATTTCTTGGTAATGACGCCTGATAAAACAGGACAAAACCTTGCTAGTGTATCTTGCTTTGATTAAAAACCTCCTTTACCTAAAATACTGTGAACCCCTGGCTGTATGTTCTCATTTTGTGTCAGAGTGTCTTGTATCAAATAAGATCAGCTGCATCATTAAATAAAACCACTTACAAATCAAAGCAAGATTTTCATACTATGGTTTCAACTGTTAACATGGAAGAAGGTATGCGGAGTGGAAATAGACACGATCAAAACTAACAATTGTTTCCTTAGTTTCTGTAGTGAAACATACATGTGGAAGTTGAAGAAAAATGCCAGATGAAGAGTCAGGAGTGCTTATTTTGGAGTAGGAGATACGTGTATTCACCAATATAAACACAGCTGCAATATTTAGCCATCTATAGACGTAAGCATTTGTGTAGACTATTCTGCAGATAGCTTTTTAGTGAACTGGAAAGATAACTGGCTATTCCTGGCCTCTCCTCACAGCTTCCCCACTGCATAGGAGAATATGAGTTTTCTCTACATAAATGCAGTTTTTGGTACTAGAAAACTAGAACTAGTCTTATTAAATCAGGGATGGAAAAGTAGAAGAGAAGCTCTAAATCTCATATTCAGACCCACTTTCCTGGAGTTGACTACAGATGGAGCAGGGTCAGAGAAGCTGGAAGCCAGGACAATGAAATTCAAGAACTGTTTGACAACAGAATGCTGCTCTGTCACAAAGCTGGGCCCAGGCTTATCAAATGGCAGTCAGAGAAGGACAAGCATGGGGATATCTCCCTACTATCACACCAGGAGGAGGCAGAACAGTCTACCTGCTTTACAGATGGTACTTTTTTATGCTTCTTTGTCTTTCTGAATGTCTTACCCTCACACAGATACTGAGCATAATAGTCAACGGAGGCAGACTGAGGAACAGATCTTACAAACAGGGTGGGTAAGGAACCAGGGAAAAGGATATTCCACATTATACCTAGAGCACAAGTCATCATGATGTAGGTGATGAGTAATGCAAAACCAAGGAGAGTACTGAAAAGAAGCGCACACAGAAGTAGGCTTTTCTCCTGAAGGCATCGTTCTTTCTTTGTACCTGTCCCCAGCTCCTGGTCACTGCTCTGAAGAGAACAAAAAAAAGGAGACATACAGAAAGATATGAAGAAAGGACAACTCGATACATTTAGCACTGGTCATACACCATGCCTTCTCACTACACTCCTAGAAACTCACTTCTGACTAGAGTCAAGTAGCGTACAAGGAGTAAATCTAGTAGTCCAAATGCTGAGGGAAGTGTCAGTTTGAGATTCTCCCATGCCAGTGCTAGGGGCTGGCTTGTGCTGCCCCACCGCAGCCCTCACTCAGCTCCCTGTACTTGAGCCTGGCTCTCTGGTGAAGTAAAGCTGTCTGAGAAATCTTCATATGCCTTGGAGCCATTTGAGAAAAAGCTAGAAGAAATCTTGCTCACACAATACCACTGAGTGCCCAGAATGAGAGCAGCCTTCTATAGTTTTCATGCATGATCTCCCTCTGAGCTTTGCAGCAGCAGCAGCATTGAAACCACATCTATGGCTTTCCAAATACCATGATTTGCACCCTGACCTACAGACTTGATTTAACAGATTTCACCTGGAATCTGTCTTCTCACAGTGGACTTGCCTGGTGGTCTTGACTGTTGGTTCCCCCAGGCTCCTGTCACCAGACCTGCTTTACCCTCCACATTGCTGTACAGGGGGTTTGCAGCTCTTGCTGGCAAGGCCATTACTTCTTGCCTGCCTCTATGATTCTCAGCTTCCAGATTCCTTCCTTGTTTGCCTGGGCTGCTCCCTTACATGCATCAGCTAAAGATTATGTTCAAACACGTTTGTCACCATGCTTAAAAAACAAACAAACAAACAAACAAAAACAAAGAATAAAAAAAGGCTGTTGTCCAGTATCTTTTAAATGTCCATTCATTTGGTCATTAACATTAACATAACCTGTCAAAAACAATGTCATCTTGACATCCTGTAAACTTCTTACAAAGCTTGAAGGCCTTACTCTTTTTGTACCTGGATAATACAATGCTGCTGACTTCTTAGGGTAATAAAACACCGAGCTTTTGCTTTCCAAATACAGACTAAGGCAGAGAAGTGAGCACCAAACAGCTTTACTCAGCTGAAAAGGGAAAAGTGTCGCTATTCTGCAACGTGTAAGCTCTCACCCCTTGGTACTCAGGAAAGAGTGAGTTATTTACATTTGCTGTGCTCCTGAATTATCTGTTGCAACAGCCTTTTTGATTTTCACATTGAAAATTGTGGCCACCTACTGTAAAATCATTCCCATGTTGCAGTTCTCTGTTCTCTGAATGCAGCCTTAGAACGGCAACAGGAAGAGCCAGAAACCCTAAATCCCCACATGCTGTGAGACATGGGCATACAAAGTTCACAAACCCCATTGCCCGAATCCTCTTGGCTGGTAATATGAAGAATCAGAGCTGTGAGCAAAAAAGAAAGACAACCCTTCCTTACCTCTGGAACAGTCTTCATTTCTGTCACTGTGCAGGCTTTGCCGCTGTGGCTGCCGCAGCTGGAAACTACGTCTACTTGTTTCCTACCAGCTTTCTGTGCTCAAGGCACTCTGCTGAGTTTAGAGGCAATCTCCTCTTCCCAGCTTGGCTGCTTGCTGTGGGGAGGAGAAGAGCGAGAAAAGCTCTGAGAAAAACACCCTTGAAGGAAATGGGAGGGAGGGAAACTGGTGTATTTCTGCAGTTCTCCACCCACCTTCTCTGCCAGAAAATCAGCTGCATCGTTCCCGTCTGCAGTTCCTTGTGATCACGGGTCTTGCTGGTTGTCAGGCTTTCTGGGTTGGTGGGTTTGTTGGACAAAGTAGGTGTTTCTGTGTCTCCCCTCAGCTACTTGCTTCTTTTCTCCCCAATGGCCTTGCTGTCCTGCCTGCCCATTGAGCCTGCTTTGGCCTGATATTTTCCCTGCTACCAGCCTGCTTCAACCTGATGTCCCATGGACTAGTGGCCTCTGCTCTATAGCAAGATACTGTGGGTTATGGATAGCACTGCTCCTCCTCTTCCAACAGAAGGGCCAATGTACTGACTTGGATTTTGCTCTCTCTGATCTGCGTCCAGCAGCCCATTCAAGCGGTGAACACAGTCCCAGGTTCTTTTTCTTTATGATTATCTTGAACTGAAATGCACGAAAACTACATCAATTGTTGACTCTGTTTATGCTGCTTCTCAGGTGATGGCAGTCTTTGTGTCTTTGCTTCCGGAAGCGTATATATTGGAAAGATTGAGGACTACTTCTTAACTTCAAAAAGTAAGGAGGAGAATCACTTACCTGAGACATTAAAAACAGAGCAGTGGGAACTGGCAGTTGAGACATGATGACATGGAAGCTGGGATTTGACGGGGATGGTCAGAGCAGTTTGGTATCTGCTTCCAAAAAGACTAAAACAAGCAGAACGCCAGGACAGAGCTGTTTACCTCCCTGTCTTGCGGGTTGCTCAGGGGAATGGAGTATATTGGTTCACCGGTTTAAAAAGAGATACCTGACATCCAGAATTTCCCAAAACTTAGATCCTTCCTAAAATCCAGGTCTTCCTACCTCTACCAATCTGATTGTTCTCCCTACTGTGGCAGTTCATGCAGCATTTTTCAACATCTCACCGTGGTTATTCTGTCACAAAATACTTATGTGGCTGAAACAAGCGACTTATTCCTAGTTCTTTCTACCTCTGTGCTCACTGGTGATTACATACTTCCACATTTGCTAATCAGCTCTAAATACTGTGGGGGGAAAAGGCATGCTGTAAAAACTGTCTTTGTTAAGCTTTCTTTCCTTGCGTCTTGTTATCTCCCTTCAGCTTTATCTCAGACCCCAGTTTGGTATTCTTGTGTATATAGTTGAGGTGTGAGTGCTGGAAGTTCTAAGACACTGTTTGGATAGTCTTTCAGCAGCATTTTGGTAGTTTTGCTCCTGCATCACTGGAATGAGAATTACTGTGATTCAAATTGTCCAAAAGATTCAGAGATGCTTTGTTCATTGTGGCCTAAGTTAATTTACAGGCAGTCAGATCCCAAAGACTTGTGCAAACTGAGAATAGGTAACAAAATGCAGCCCTTGTGATCCTTTTTTTCAAAACAGTTTGATTCTATTTCGTTTTTCTGCTACTTTTGCCTTTGTACATTTACTCCATCTTTTCTCACAATGGCTACAGTTCTATTACTCTCTCACAAACATTTTTCCATGGTTCCATTTCTAGTATAGGCAAAGAAGTGGTATGAATATGTGTGTAGAGTCTTGGCTAGGTCTAACTGCAAGGAATCTTACAGTGGAGATAGTTTAAAGAACTGATAGCACAAAATGTTTCACAGCAATATTCACTTAATTAATTTGTGTTCTGCATGTGTCTTAACTCTTCCATCTTCCTAATGAGAGCATCTAACATCTCCCAGGCTTTAAGTAGTGAGGGTACCATAACATTTACTTTCTCCTTGTAAGTTTTATAAAATATCTGGACAAGAGAAGGAGAGGAGAGGAGAGGAGAGGAGAGGAGAGGAGAGGAGAGGAGAGGAGAGGAGAGGAGAGGAGAGGAGAGGAGAGGAGAGGAGAGGAGAGGAGAGGAGAGGAGAGGAGAGGAGAGGAGAGGAGAGGAGAGGAGAGGAGAGGAGAGGAGAGGAGAGGAGAGGAGAGGAGAGGAGAGGAGAGGAGAGGAGAGGAGAGGAGAGGAGAGGAGAGGAGAGGAGAGGAGAGGAGAAAGTCAGGGATTCTGTCACAGAGCAAAAAGCTAGAGGTCTTCTGAC
This sequence comes from Excalfactoria chinensis, assembly GCF_039878825.1. Lineage (NCBI taxonomy): Eukaryota > Metazoa > Chordata > Aves > Galliformes > Phasianidae > Excalfactoria > Excalfactoria chinensis. The sequence goes on from NC_092825.1 coordinate 73,125,141, forward strand.
TAACTTGTGAACTCTGAAGAGCAGAGCTGTCATCTGTGCTGTATAGATAAGAAGGGAATCTGTTGATAAGGATTACCTGTGACGTCATTCCAACATGTACTGCCAATCCCTCTTCCTGCCTCAGCAGTTAGAAAAAGTTTACAGAGAAACATTTGTCTTTACTTTCAGTAGTTGATAAGAGTGTCTTCAAATAAACGCTACCAGGAAACAACAACTTCACTATGTAAAAGCACCACCTTGCTGTATACACGACTACATATTTAGCTCACTAGATTCACAGAGTTGTAGAGGTTGTATATTCAATAAAACATGTATGCAAACATTCAGTCTCCTCTAAGACAGACTTTTCTCAAAGCTCAAATGCATATAGAGACATTCTACTGTCCTGTGGCACCTGATAGAGTGAAGACTTCCCTATTCAACTGATAGTGTGGAAAATAGAAGGGTTGCTTCCGTGGCTTACTGCCGCCAGACGAATGTGCTCTTTGTCCCTACCCTGAGTTTGCTGGATGCAAGAAAGTCTGACTGAAAGGGCACGTAACTACAGTGTCTGAATTACTCAGCATCACCTAATGACCACAGAGAAGCAATTTTTTTGTGAAGTGAGAGTCAAATCATTTTGGATAAAATTCTTGGTAAAAATTCTCTCAGAACACAGGCAGAAATAGCGTACCATATGCAATAAATCCACATTCTCTGCAAAGAAAGACAAGGATTTTGGAGTAAATTGAAGCTTTAACCTCTTGATTCTCTCCATACACATTCTACTTTTCTGCTGAACTGTTTAACAAATGCTGTTACAGCAGAATGTTACTCAGGAGTCTGTTCTCCAGTGGAAATCACAAACAGTTTCAGCTGCAGTAATGCTGATATGATTTGTAATGACAGAGGAGAGGAAACATCACCTTCTGTCTGCATTGTCTATAATAACGTAAGGAAAAGACTGAGGCATTTCATGTGGTGTTTTTTTCTTGGTTTGGGGGGGGGGGGGGAGAGGGGGGGTTGTAGTTGTTGTTTGTTTGTTTTCAGCCTCGGTTTTTAACAGGGATAGTTTTTACTCTGCTGAGTCCTCTGAATTAGGGGACCGTGACCAGCAGAGCAGTGACTTCCCAACCGTGGCCACAGAAATTGTCAAGAAACAGTTGTGTGAGCTCAGTGTTTGTAAGTCTATAGGGCTTGATGTGATTCATACTGGAGTGCTGAAGGATTCATAGACGTTGTAGCTGGACCCTTCCCAATACTTTGCCAGAGGTGGTGGGAGGCCACTGCTGGCTTGAACCTAGATAGTGTTACACTGATCAACAATAAGGGAGGAGAGAATACCCAGAAAACAGACCTGCTAGTCTAACCTCAGTCCCTGGAAAAGTTAAGGATATTATCTGCTATTGGAGGATACTTGTAGAACAAAACCTTACCCAGGCATAGTCAACGGGCATTCATGAAGGGACTGTCCTGCCTTGGTAATTTTATCTCCCATCCTAAGGTCTCTGGCTTAGTGGATGTAGAGAAGGCAGTGAATGTAATCTTTCTGGATTTTATTAAGACATTTGATAACTTCTCTCCCAGCATCCTTCTGTAAAAACTGTTCAACTATGAGCCAGCAACGTGCCCTGACAGCCAAAAGGACAAACAGTATTTTGGGGTATGTTAAACAAAGCACAGCCAGCTGTGGGTGGCAATTCTTCTGCTATATTTAGTGCCAGTGCAACCTCATCTTAAATACCATGTGCAGTTTTGTGCTCCACAATAGAGAGGGAATGTTAAGATACTTGAATGGATGCAGAGGAGGGCATCAAAGCCGTAGAAGTGCTAGAAGGCATGTCCTGTGAGGAGAAGCTGAGGATGTTCTGGCTGAATGGTATGGACAAAAGGAGGTAGACTTATTTGTCTCTAAAACTTTCTGAAGGGAAGTGGAGAGGGAGGTGCCATTTACTTCTTGCTTCTAGCAGATGGAAGGGCACAAAGGAACAGCACAGAGATCTGTCATGGGGGGTCCAGGCTAGATAGAAGGAAATATTTATTTTCAGTGAAGGTGTTTGAAAAGTGGTGGAGGCTTCCAGGTGAGGTGCTTCATGTCCCACGCCTGTCAGTGTTCAAGGGACATTTGGACAATGCCCTTAACAATATTCTTCATCCTTTTGTTAACTCTCAGGCAGTAAAGAACATGGTCTCTGTAGGTCCCTTACACCACCTCCCCTCCCCTCCCCTCCCCTCCCCTCCCCTCTGCTCTCCTCTCCTCTCCTTCCTACTTTTCAATCCTATTCCATACTACTCTACTCTACCCTACTCTACTCTACCTTACTCTACTCTACCTTTGGAAAGAATGTAGCAGAGCAGAGATCTATCAGAACGAACATGTGTCATAAATGCATCAGAGAGACCTCCTTGGGAAGAGACCAGATGACAGCATTCACCTAGAAAGGGCCTTTCAGGGCTTCCACAGCAACCATCCTCACCCAGAAGATGTTATATGAGGTGACCTCTAAGGTGACAGTAATTGTAAGGAAATCTCCATTTGGAGGTCAAATCCACCAGGCAGTGGGACCCCCACCCTGCAGCTTTCTTCTTGTCATCCAGCACTGAAGACATATGCCTACTGCTCTCCAGGAGGATGGAGTGGCTGCAAAGGGAATGGAGTGGTAGACGGAGCAGTGCTGCAGGGGTGCAGGGGTTCCAGCAGCACTTATTTCCTAAGAGGAGTTGGAGTCCTGGTGCTGCTTCCTGCTGTGCGGCACCACCATGCTCCTGGGGGTGAAGGGGCTGCCTGGGGACATGGCATCCTGGGGGCGGCTGCATCTTGCCAGCCCTCCTCCACCTGCAGTGAAGGTGCACTGATGCAGCTGGGATCTGCTGGAGTCAGTGAGGAAGAAATGACAGAAGCTGCCCAACAGAAAGAAGTTCTGTGTTCTGCTAAGCACAGTGTCGGCAGTCCA